>NW_026293237.1:0-112428 GCF_026419915.1 Harpia harpyja | reverse complement strand
TAGGTCCCCGGCAGCCCAGCCCTCGTCGAAGAAAAGGTCCCCGGCAGCCCAGCCCTCGTCGAAGAAAAGGTCCCCGGCAGCCCAGCCCCTCGTCGAGAATTTTTTTTTGGGAGCCAGTCCTCGTCGAAGAAAAGTCCCCGGCAGCCCAGCCCTCGTCGAAGAAAAGGTCCCCGGCAGCCCAGCCCTCGTCGAAGAAAAGGTCCCCGGCAGCCCAGCCCTCGTCGAAGAAAAGGTCCCCGGCAGCCCAGCCCTCGTCGAAGAAAAGGTCCCCGGCAGCCCAGCCCTCGTCGAAGAAAAGGTCCCCGGCAGCCCAGCCCTCGTCGAAGAAAGGTCCCCGGCAGCCCAGCCCTCGTCGAAGAAAAGGTCCCCGGCAGCCCAGCCCTCGTCGAAGAAAAGGTCCCCGGCAGCCCAGCCCTCGTCGAAGAAAAGGTCCCCGGCAGCCCAGCCCTCGTCGAAGAAAAGGTCCCCGGCAGCCCAGCCCTCGTCGAAGAAAAGGTCCCCGGCAGCCCAGCCCTCGTCGAAGAAAAGGTCCCCGGCAGCCCAGCCCTCGTCGAAGAACAGGTCCCCGGCAGCCCAGCCCTCGTCGAGAATTTTTCTTTGGGAGCCCAGCCCTCGTCGAAGAAAAGGTCCCCGGCAGCCCAGCCCTCGTCGAGAATTTTTTCTTGGGAGCCGAGCCCTCGTCGAAGAAAAGGTCCCCGGCAGCCCAGCCCTCGTCGAAGAAAAGGTCCCCGGCAGCCCAGCCCTCGTCGAAGAAAAGGTCCCCGGCAGCCCAGCCCTCGTCGAAGAAAAGGTCCCCGGCAGCCCAGCCCTCGTCGAAGAAAAGGTCCCCGGCAGCCCAGCCCTCGTCGAAGAAAAGGTCCCCGGCAGCCCAGCCCTCGTCGAGAATTTTTTCTTTGGGAGCCGAGCCCTCGTCGAAGAAAAGGTCCCCGGCAGCCAGCCCTCGTCGAAGAAAAGGTCCCCGGCAGCCCAGCCCTCGTCGAAGAAATGGTCCCCGGCAGCCCAGCCCTCGTCGAAGAAAAGGTCCCCGGCAGCCCAGCCCTCGTCGAAGAAAAGGTCCCCGGCAGCCCAGCCCTCGTCGAGAATTTTTTCTTTGGGAGCCGAGCCCTCGTCGAAGAAAAGGTCCCCGGCAGCCCAGCCCTCGTCGAAGAAAAGGTCCCCGGCAGCCCAGCCCTCGTCGAAGAAAGGTCCCCGGCAGCCCAGCCCTCGTCGAGAATTTTTTCTTTGGGAGCCGAGCCCTCGTCGAAGAAAAGGTCCCCGGCAGCCCAGCCCTCGTCGAGAATTTTTTCTTTGGGAGCCGAGCCCTCGTCGAAGAAAAGGTCCCCGGCAGCCCAGCCCTCGTCGAAGAAAAGGTCCCCGGCAGCCCAGCCCTCGTCGAAGAAAAGGTCCCGGCAGCCCAGCCCTCGTCGAAGAAAAGGTCCCCGGCAGCCCAGCCCTCGTCGAAGAAAAGGTCCCCGGCAGCCCAGCCCTCGTCGAGAATTTTTTCTTTGGGAGCCGAGCCCTCGTCGAAGAAAAGGTCCCCGGCAGCCCAGCCCTCGTCGAAGAAAAGGTCCCCGGCAGCCCAGCCCTCGTCGAAGAAAAGGTCCCCGGCAGCCCAGCCCTCGTCGAAGAAAAGGTCCCCGGCAGCCCAGCCTCGTCGAGAATTTTTTCTTTGGGAGCCGAGCCCTCGTCGAAGAAAAGGTCCCCGGCAGCCCAGCCCTCGTCGAAGAAAAGGTCCCCGGCAGCCCAGCCCTCGTCGAGAATTTTTTCTTTGGGAGCCGAGCCCTCGTCGAAGAAAAGGTCCCGGCAGCCCAGCCCTCGTCGAAGAAAAGGTCCCCGGCAGCCCAGCCCTCGTCGAAGAAAAGGTCCCCGGCAGCCCAGCCCTCGTCGAGAATTTTTTCTTTGGGAGCCGAGCCCTCGTCGAAGAAAAGGTCCCCGGCAGCCCAGCCCTCGTCGAAGAAAAGGTCCCCGGCAGCCCAGCCCTCGTCGAAGAAAAGGTCCCCGGCAGCCCAGCCCTCGTCGAGAATTTTTTCTTTGGGAGCCGAGCCCTCGTCGAAGAAAAGGTCCCCGGCAGCCCAGCCCTCGTCGAGAATTTTTTCTTTGGGAGCCGAGCCCTCGTCGAAGAAAAGGTCCCCGGCAGCCCAGCCCTCGTCGAAGAAAAGGTCCCCGGCAGCCCAGCCCTCGTCGAAGAAAAGGTCCCCGGCAGCCCAGCCCTCGTCGAAGAAAAGGTCCCCGGCAGCCCAGCCCTCGTCGAAGAAAAGGTCCCCGGCAGCCCAGCCCTCGTCGAGAATTTTTTCTTTGGGAGCCGAGCCCTCGTCGAAGAAAAGGTCCCCGGCAGCCCAGCCCTCGTCGAAGAAAAGGTCCCCGGCAGCCCAGCCCTCGTCGAAGAAAAGGTCCCCGGCAGCCCAGCCCTCGTCGAGAATTTTTTCTTTGGGAGCCCAGCCCTCGTCGAAGAAAAGGTCCCCGGCAGCCCAGCCCTCGTCGAGAATTTTTTCTTTGGGAGCCGAGCCCTCGTCGAAGAAAAGGTCCCCGGCAGCCCAGCCCTCGTCGAAGAAAAGGTCCCCGGCAGCCCAGCCCTCGTCGAAGAAAAGGTCCCCGGCAGCCCAGCCCTCGTCGAAGAAAAGGTCCCCGGCAGCCCAGCCCTCGTCCGAAGAAAAGGTCCCCGGCAGCCAGCCCTCGTCGAGAATTTTTTCTTTGGGAGCCGAGCCCTCGTCGAAGAAAAGGTCCCCGGCAGCCCAGCCCTCGTCGAGAATTTTTTCTTTGGGAGCCGAGCCCTCGTCGAAGAAAAGGTCCCCGGCAGCCCAGCCCTCGTCGAAGAAAAGGTCCCCGGCAGCCCAGCCTCGTCGAAGAAAAGGTCCCCGGCAGCCCAGCCCTCGTCGAGAATTTTTTCTTTGGGAGCCGAGCCCTCGTCGAAGAAAAGGTCCCCGGCAGCCCAGCCCTCGTCGAGAATTTTTTCTTTGGGAGCCGAGCCCTCGTCGAAGAAAAGGTCCCCGGCAGCCCAGCCCTCGTCGAAGAAAAGGTCCCCGGCAGCCCAGCCCTCGTCGAAGAAAAGGTCCCCGGCAGCCCAGCCCTCGTCGAAGAAAAGGTCCCCGGCAGCCCAGCCCTCGTCGAAGAAAAGGTCCCCGGCAGCCCAGCCCTCGTCGAAGAAAAGGTCCCCGGCAGCCCAGCCCTCGTCGAGAATTTTTTCTTTGGGAGCCGAGCCCTCGTCGAAGAAAAGGTCCCCGGCAGCCCAGCCCTCGTCGAAGAAAAGGTCCCCGGCAGCCCAGCCCTCGTCGAAGAAAAGGTCCCCGGCAGCCCAGCCCTCGTCGAAGAAAAGGTCCCCGGCAGCCCAGCCTCGTCGAAGAAAAGGTCCCCGGCAGCCCAGCCCTCGTCGAAGAAAAGGTCCCCGGCAGCCCAGCCCTCGTCGAAGAAAAGGTCCCCGGCAGCCCAGCCCTCGTCGAAGAAAAGGTCCCCGGCAGCCCAGCCCTCGTCGAAAATTTTTTCTTTTGGAGCCCAGCCCTCGTCGAAGAAAAGGTCCCCGGCAGCCCAGCCCTCGTCGAAGAAAAGGTCCCCGGCAGCCCAGCCCTCGTCGAAAATTTTTTCTTTTGGAGCCCAGCCCTCGTCGAAGAAAAGGTCCCCGGCAGCCCAGCCCTCGTCGAAGAAAAGGTCCCCGGCAGCCCAGCCCTCGTCGAAGAAAAGGTCCCCGGCAGCCCAGCCCTCGTCGAAAATTTTTCTTTTGGAGCCCAGCCCTCGTCGAAAATTTTTTCTTTTGGAGCCCAGCCCTCGTCGAAGAAAAGGTCCCCGGCAGCCCAGCCCTCGTCGAAGGAAAGGTCCCGGCAGCCCAGCCCTCGTCGAAGAAAAGGTCCCGGCAGCCCAGCCCTCGTCGAGAATTTTTTCTTTAGGAGCCGAGCCCTCGTCGAAGAAAAGGTCCCCGGCAGCCCAGCCCTCGTCGAAGAAAAGGTCCCCGGCAGCCCAGCCCTCGTCGAAGAAAGGTCCCCGGCAGCCCAGCCCTCGTCGAAGAAAAGGTCCCCGGCAGCCCAGCCCTCGTCGAAGAAAAGGTCCCCGGCAGCCCAGCCCTCGTCGAGAATTTTTTATTTGGGTGCCGAGCCCTCGTCGAAGAAAAGGTCCCCGGCAGCCCAGCCCTCGTCGAAGAAAAGGTCCCCGGCAGCCCAGCCCTCGTCGAGAATTTTTTCTTTGGGAGCCGAGCCCTCGTCGAAGAAAAGGTCCCCGGCAGCCCAGCCCTCGTCGAAGAAAAGGTCCCCGGCAGCCCAGCCCTCGTCGAAGAAAAGGTCCCCGGCAGCCCAGCCCTCGTCGAAGAAAAGGTCCCCGGCAGCCCAGCCCTCGTCGAAGAAAAGGTCCCCGGCAGCCCAGCCCTCGTCGAGAATTTTTTCTTTGGAGCCGAGCCCTCGTCGAAGAAAAGGTCCCCGGCAGCCGAGCCCTCGTCGAGAATTTTTTCTTTGGGAGCCGAGCCCTCGTCGAAGAAAAGGTCCCCGGCAGACGAGCCCTCGTCGAAGAAAAGGTCCCCGGCAGACGAGCCTCGTCGAAGAAAAGGTCCCCGGCAGACGAGCCCTCGTCGAAGAAAAGGTCCCCGGCAGACGAGCCCTCGTCGAAGAAAAGGTCCCCGGCAGACGAACCCTCGTCGAAGAAAAGGTCCCTGGCAGACGAGACCTCGTCGAAGAAAAGGTCCCCGGCAGCCGAGCCCTCGTCGAAGAAAAGGTCCCTGGCAGCCGAGGCTTAAACGAAAATTTTTTCTTCAGCAGCCGAGCCCTCGCCGAAGAAAAGGTCCCCGGCAGCCGAGGCCTCGCCGAAGTAAAGGTCCCCGGCAGCCGAGGCCTCGCCGAAGTAAAGGTCCCCGGCAGCCGAGGCCTCGCCGAAGTAAAGGTCCCCGGCAGCCTAGCCCTCGTCGAGAATTTTTTCTTTGGAGCCGAGCCCTCGTCGAAGAAAAGGTCCCCGGCAGCCGAGCCCTCGTCGAAGAAAAGGTCCCCGGCAGACGAGCCCTCGTCGAAGAAAAGGTCCCCGGCAGACGAGCCCTCGTCAAAGAAAAGGTCCCTGGCAGAGGAGACCTCGTCGAAGAAAAGGTCCCCGGCAGCCGAGCCCTCGTCAAAGAAAAGGTCCCTGGCAGACGAGACCTCGTCGAAGAAAAGGTCCCCGGCAGCCGAGCCCTCGTCAAAGAAAAGGTCCCTGGCAGACGAGACCTCGTCGAAGAAAAGGTCCCCGGCAGCCGAGCCCTCGTCGAAGAAAAGGTCCCTGGCAGCCGAGGCTTAAACGAAAATTTTTTCTTCAGCAGCCGAGCCCTCGTCGAAGAAAAGGTCCCCGGCAGCCGAGCCCTCGTCGAAGTAAAGGTCCCCGGCCGCCGTGCCCTCGTCGAAGTAAAGGTCCCCGGCCGCCGAGCCCTCGTCGAAGTAAAGGTCCCCCGCAGCCGAGCCCTCGTCGAAAAAAACGTCCCCGGCAGCCGAGGCTTAATCGAAAATTTTTTCTTCAGCAGCCGAGCCCTCATCGAAGAAAAGGTCCCCGGCAGCCGAGCCTTAATCGAAAATTTTTTCTTTAGCAGCCGAGCCCTCGTTGAAAAATTTTTTTTCAGCATCCAAGCCCTCGTCGAAAATTTTTTCGTCGGCAGCCGCGACCTCATCGAAGAAAAGTTCCCTGGCACCCCAGTCCTCGTCGAAAATTTTTTCTTTGGGAGCCGAGCCCACGTCGAAGAAAAGCTCCCCGGCATCCGAGCCCTCGTAGAAGAAAAGGTCCCCGGCAGCCCAGCCCTCGTCGAAGAAAAGGTCCCCGGCAGCCCAGCCCTCCTCGAAGAAAAGGTCCCCGGCAGCCCAGCCCTCGTCTAAAATTTTTTCTTTGGGAGCCCAGCCCTCGTCGAAGCAAAGGTCCCCGGCAGCCCAGCCCTCGTCGAAGCAAAGGTCCCCGGCAGCCCAGCCCTCGTCGAAGCAAAGGTCCCCGGCAGCCCAGCCCTGGTCGAGAATTTTTTCTTTGGGAGCCGAGCCCTCGTCGAAGAAAAGGTCCCCGGCAGCCCAGCCCTCGTCGAAGAAAAGGTCCCCGGAAGCACAGCCCTCGTCGAAGAAAAGGTCCCCGGCAGCCCAGCCCTCGTCGAGAATTTTTTCTTTGGGAGCCGAGCCCTCGTCGAAGAAAAGGTCCCCGGCAGCCCAGCCCTCATCGAGAATTTTTTCTTTGGGAGCCGAGCCCTCGTCGAAGAAAAGGTCCCCGGCAGCCCAGCCCTCGTCGAAGAAAAGGTCCCCGGCAGCCCAGCCCTCGTCGAAGAAAAGGTCCCCGGCAGCCCAGCCCTCGTCGAAGAAAAGGTCCCCGGCAGCCAGCCCTCGTCGAAGAAAAGGTCCCCGGCAGCCCAGCCCTCGTCGAAGAAAAGGTCCCCGGCAGCCCAGCCCTCGTCGAAGAAAAGGTCCCCGGCAGCCCAGCCCTCGTCGAAGAAAAGGTCCCCGGCAGCCCAGCCCTCGTCGAGAATTTTTTCTTTGGGAGCCGAGCCCTCGTCGAAGAAAAGGTCCCGGCAGCCCAGCCCTCGTCGAAGAAAAGGTCCCCGGCAGCCCAGCCCTCGTCGAAGAAAAGGTCCCCGGCAGCCCAGCCCTCGTCGAAGAAAAGGTCCCCGGCAGCCCAGCCCTCGTCGAAGAAAAGGTCCCCGGCAGCCCAGCCCTCGTCGAGAATTTTTTCTTTGGGAGCCGAGCCCTCGTCGAAGAAAAGTTCCCCGGCAGCCCAGCCCTCGTCGAAGAAAAGGTCCCCGGCAGCCCAGCCCTCGTCGAAGAAAAGGTCCCCGGCAGCCCAGCCCTCGTCGAAGAAAAGGTCCCCGGCAGCCCAGCCCTCGTCGAAGAAAAGGACCCCGGCAGCCCAGCCCTCGCCGAAGAAAAGGTCCCCGGCAGCCCAGCCCTCGCCGAAGAAAAGGTCCCCGGCAGCCGAGGCCTCGCCGAAGTAAAGGTCCCCGGCAGCCGAGGCCTCGCCGAAGTAAAGGTCCCCGGCAGCCGAGGCCTCGCCGAAGTAAAGGTCCCCGGCAGCCGAGGCTTAATCGAAAATTTTTTCTTCAGCAGTCGAGCCCTCGTCGAAGAAAAGGTCCCCGGCAGCCGAGCCCTCGTCGAAGAAAAGGTCCCCGGCAGCCGAGACCTCGTCGAAGAAAAGGTCCCCGGCAGCCCAGCCCTCGTCGAAGAAAAGGTCCCCGGCAGCCTAGCCCTCGTCGAGAATTTTTTCTTTGGAGCCGAGCCCTCGTCGAAGAAAAGGTGCCCGGCAGCCGAGCCCTCGTCGAGAATTTTTTCTTTGGGAGCCGAGCCGTCGTCGAAGAAAAGGTCCCCGGCAGACGAGCCCTCGTCGAAGAAAAGGTCCCCGGCAGACGAGCCCTCGTCGAAGAAAAGGTCCCCGGCAGCCCAGCCCTCGTCGAAGAAAAGGTCCCCGGCAGCCCAGCCCTCGTTGAAGAAAAGGTCCCCGGCAGCCCAGCCCTCGTCGAGAATTTTTTCTTTGGGAGCCGAGCCCTCGTCGAAGAAAAGGTCCCCGGCAGCCCAGCCCTCGTCGAAGAAAAGGTCCCCGGCAGCCCAGCCCTCGTCGAAGAAAAGGTCCCCGGCAGCCCAGCCCTCGTCGAAGAAAAGGTCCCCGGCAGCCCAGCCCTCGTCGAGAATTTTTTCTTTGGGATCCGAGCCCTCGTCGAAGAAAAGGTCCCCGGCAGCCCAGCCCTCGTCGAAGAAAAGGTCCCCGGCAGCCCAGCCCTCGTCGAAGAAAAGGTCCCCGGCAGCCCAGCCCTCGTCGAAGAAAAGGTCCCCGGCAGCCCAGCCCTCGCCGAAGAAAAGGTCCCCGGCAGCCGAGGCCTCGCCGAAGTAAAGGTCCCCGGCAGCCGAGGCCTCGCCGAAGTAAAGGTCCCCGGCAGCCGAGGCTTAATCGAAAATTTTTTCTTCAGCAGTCGAGCCCTCGTCGAAGAAAAGGTCCCCGGCAGCCGAGACCTCGTCGAAGAAAAGGTCCCCGGCAGCCGAGACCTCGTCGAAGAAAAGGTCCCCGGCAGCCCAGCCCTCATCGAAGAAAAGGTCCCCGGCAGCCTAGCCCTCGTCGAGAATTTTTTCTTTGGAGCCGAGCCCTCGTCGAAGAAAAGGTGCCCGGCAGCCGAGCCCTCGTCGAGAATTTTTTCTTTGGGAGCCGAGCCCTCGTCGAAGAAAAGGTCCCCGGCAGACGAGCCCTCGTCGAAGAAAAGGTCCCCGGCAGACGAGCCCTCGTCGAAGAAAAGGTCCCCGGCAGACGAACCCTCGTCGAAGAAAAGGTCCCCGGCAGACGAACCCTCGTCGAAGAAAAGGTAACTGGCAGACGAGACCTCGTCGAAGAAAAGGTCCCCGGCAGCCGAGCCCTCGTCGAAGAAAAGGTCCCTGGCAGCCGAGGCTTAAACGAAAATTTTTTCTTCAGCAGCCGAGCCCTCGTCGAAGAAAAGGTCCCCGGCAGCCGAGCCCTCGTCGAAGTAAAGGTCCCCGGCCGCCGTGCCCTCGTCGAAGTAAAGGTCCCCGGCCGCCGAGCCCTCGTCGAAGTAAAGGTCCCCCGCAGCCGAGCCCTCGTCGAAAAAAACGTCCCCGGCAGCCGAGGCTTAATCGAAAATTTTTTCTCCAGCAGCCGAGCCCTCATCGAAGAAAAGGTCCCCGGCAGCCGAGCCTTAATCGAAAATTTTTTCTTTAGCAGCCGAGCCCTCGTTGAAAAATTTTTTCTTCAGCATCCAAGCCCTCGTCGAAAATTTTTTCGTCGGCAGCCGCGACCTCATCGAAGAAAAGTTCCCTGGCACCCCAGTCCTCGTCGAAAATTTTTTCTTTGGGAGCCGAGCCCACGTCGAAGAAAAGGTCCCCGGCAGCCCAGCCCTCGTCGAAGCAAAGGTCCCCGGCAGCCCAGCCCTCGTCGAAGCAAAGGTCCCCGGCAGCCCAGCCCTCGTCGAAGCAAAGGTCCCCGGCAGCCCAGCCCTCGTCGAAGCAAAGGTCCCCGGCAGCCCAGCCCTCGTCGAAGCAAAGGTCCCCGGCAGCCCAGCCCTCGTCGAAGCAAAGGTCCCCGGCAGCCCAGCCCTCGTCGAAGCAAAGGTCCCCGGCAGCCCAGCCCTCGTCGAAGCAAAGGTCCCCGGCAGCCCAGCCCTCGTCGAAGCAAAGGTCCCCGGCAGCCCAGCCCTCGTCGAAGCAAAGGTCCCCGGCAGCCCAGCCCTCGTCGAAGCAAAGGTCCCCGGCAGCCCAGCCCTCGTCGAAGCAAAGGTCCCCGGCAGCCCAGCCCTGGTCGAGAATTTTTTCTTTGGGAGCCGAGCCCTCGTCGAAGAAAAGGTCCCCGGCAGCCCAGCCCTCGTCGAAGAAAAGGTCCCCGGCAGCCCAGCCCTCGTCGAAGAAAAGGTCCCCGGAAGCACAGCCCTCGTCGAAGAAAAGGTCCCCGGAAGCACAGCCCTCGTCGAAGAAAAGGTCCCCGGCAGCCCAGCCCTCGTCGAGAATTTTTTCTTTAGGAGCCGAGCCCTCGTCGAAGAAAAGGCCCCCGGCAGCCCAGCCCTCGTCGAAGAAAAGGTCCCCGGCAGCCCAGCCCTCGTCGAAGAAAAGGCCCCCGGCAGCCCAGCCCTCGTCGAAGAAAAGGTCCCCGGCAGCCCAGCCCTCGTCGAAGAAAAGGTCCCCGGCAGCCCAGCCCTCGTCGAAGAAAAGGTCCCCGGCAGCCCAGCCCTCGTCGAGAATTTTTTCTTTGGGAGCCGAGCCCTCGTCGAAGAAAAGGTCCCCGGCAGCCCAGCCCTCGTCGAAGAAAAGGTCCCCGGCAGCCCAGCCCTCGTCGAGAATTTTTTCTTTGGGAGCCGAGCCCTCGTCGAAGAAAAGGTCCCCGGCAGCCCAGCCCTCGTCGAAGAAAAGGTCCCCGGCAGCCCAGCCCTCGTCGAAGAAAAGGCCCCCGGCAGCCCAGCCCTCGTCGAAGAAAAGGTCCCCGGCAGCCCAGCCCTCGTCGAGAATTTTTTCTTTGGGAGCCGAGCCCTCGTCGAAGAAAAGGTCCCCGGCAGCCCAGCCCTCGTCGAAGAAAAGGTCCCCGGCAGCCCAGCCCTCGTCGAAGAAAAGGTCCCCGGCAGCCCAGCCCTCGTCGAAGAAAAGGTCCCCGGCAGCCCAGCCCTCGTCGAAGAAAAGGTCCCCGGCAGCCCAGCCCTCGTCGAGAATTTTTTCTTTGGAGCCGAGCCCTCGTCGAAGAAAAGGTCCCCGGCAGCCGAGCCCTCGTCGAGAATTTTTTCTTTGGGAGCCGAGCCCTCGTCGAATAAAAGGTCCCCGGCAGACGAGCCCTCGTCGAAGAAAAGGTCCCCGGCAGACGAGCCCTCGTCGAAGAAAAGGTCCCCGGCAGACGAGCCCTCGTCGAAGAAAAGGTCCCCGGCAGACGAGCCCTCGTCGAAGAAAAGGTCCCCGGCAGACGAACCCTCGTCGAAGAAAAGGTCCCTGGCAGACGAGACCTCGTCGAAGAAAAGGTCCCCGGCAGCCGAGCCCTCGTCGAAGAAAAGGTCCCTGGCAGCCGAGGCTTAAACGAAAATTTTTTCTTCAGCAGCCGAGCCCTCGCCGAAGAAAAGGTCCCCGGCAGCCGAGGCCTCGCCGAAGTAAAGGTCCCCGGCAGCCGAGGCCTCGCCGAAGTAAAGGTCCCCGGCAGCCGAGGCCTCGCCGAAGTAAAGGTCCCCGGCAGCCTAGCCCTCGTCGAGAATTTTTTCTTTGGAGCCGAGCCCTCGTCGAAGAAAAGGTCCCCGGCAGCCGAGCCCTCGTCGAAGAAAAGGTCCCCGGCAGACGAGCCCTCGTCGAAGAAAAGGTCCCCGGCAGACGAGCCCTCGTCAAAGAAAAGGTCCCTGGCAGAGGAGACCTCGTCGAAGAAAAGGTCCCCGGCAGCCGAGCCCTCGTCAAAGAAAAGGTCCCTGGCAGACGAGACCTCGTCGAAGAAAAGGTCCCCGGCAGCCGAGCCCTCGTCAAAGAAAAGGTCCCTGGCAGACGAGACCTCGTCGAAGAAAAGGTCCCCGGCAGCCGAGCCCTCGTCAAAGAAAAGGTC
Source organism: Harpia harpyja (assembly GCF_026419915.1). Lineage (NCBI taxonomy): Eukaryota > Metazoa > Chordata > Aves > Accipitriformes > Accipitridae > Harpia > Harpia harpyja. The sequence continues at coordinate 101,490 of NW_026293237.1, read as the reverse complement.
CCTGGCAGACGAGACCTCGTCGAAGAAAAGGTCCCCGGCAGCCGAGCCCTCGTCGAAGAAAAGGTCCCTGGCAGCCGAGGCTTAAACGAAAATTTTTTCTTCAGCAGCCGAGCCCTCGTCGAAGAAAAGGTCCCCGGCAGCCGAGCCCTCGTCGAAGTAAAGGTCCCCGGCCGCCGTGCCCTCGTCGAAGTAAAGGTCCCCGGCCGCCGAGCCCTCGTCGAAGTAAAGGTCCCCCGCAGCCGAGCCCTCGTCGAAAAAAACGTCCCCGGCAGCCGAGGCTTAATCGAAAATTTTTTCTTCAGCAGCCGAGCCCTCATCGAAGAAAAGGTCCCCGGCAGCCGAGCCTTAATCGAAAATTTTTTCTTTAGCAGCCGAGCCCTCGTTGAAAAATTTTTTTTCAGCATCCAAGCCCTCGTCGAAAATTTTTTCGTCGGCAGCCGCGACCTCATCGAAGAAAAGTTCCCTGGCACCCCAGTCCTCGTCGAAAATTTTTTCTTTGGGAGCCGAGCCCACGTCGAAGAAAAGCTCCCCGGCATCCGAGCCCTCGTAGAAGAAAAGGTCCCCGGCAGCCCAGCCCTCGTCGAAGAAAAGGTCCCCGGCAGCCCAGCCCTCCTCGAAGAAAAGGTCCCCGGCAGCCCAGCCCTCGTCTAAAATTTTTTCTTTGGGAGCCCAGCCCTCGTCGAAGCAAAGGTCCCCGGCAGCCCAGCCCTCGTCGAAGCAAAGGTCCCCGGCAGCCCAGCCCTCGTCGAAGCAAAGGTCCCCGGCAGCCCAGCCCTGGTCGAGAATTTTTTCTTTGGGAGCCGAGCCCTCGTCGAAGAAAAGGTCCCCGGCAGCCCAGCCCTCGTCGAAGAAAAGGTCCCCGGAAGCACAGCCCTCGTCGAAGAAAAGGTCCCCGGCAGCCCAGCCCTCGTCGAGAATTTTTTCTTTGGGAGCCGAGCCCTCGTCGAAGAAAAGGTCCCCGGCAGCCCAGCCCTCATCGAGAATTTTTTCTTTGGGAGCCGAGCCCTCGTCGAAGAAAAGGTCCCCGGCAGCCCAGCCCTCGTCGAAGAAAAGGTCCCCGGCAGCCCAGCCCTCGTCGAAGAAAAGGTCCCCGGCAGCCCAGCCCTCGTCGAAGAAAAGGTCCCCGGCAGCCAGCCCTCGTCGAAGAAAAGGTCCCCGGCAGCCCAGCCCTCGTCGAAGAAAAGGTCCCCGGCAGCCCAGCCCTCGTCGAAGAAAAGGTCCCCGGCAGCCCAGCCCTCGTCGAAGAAAAGGTCCCCGGCAGCCCAGCCCTCGTCGAGAATTTTTTCTTTGGGAGCCGAGCCCTCGTCGAAGAAAAGGTCCCGGCAGCCCAGCCCTCGTCGAAGAAAAGGTCCCCGGCAGCCCAGCCCTCGTCGAAGAAAAGGTCCCCGGCAGCCCAGCCCTCGTCGAAGAAAAGGTCCCCGGCAGCCCAGCCCTCGTCGAAGAAAAGGTCCCCGGCAGCCCAGCCCTCGTCGAGAATTTTTTCTTTGGGAGCCGAGCCCTCGTCGAAGAAAAGTTCCCCGGCAGCCCAGCCCTCGTCGAAGAAAAGGTCCCCGGCAGCCCAGCCCTCGTCGAAGAAAAGGTCCCCGGCAGCCCAGCCCTCGTCGAAGAAAAGGTCCCCGGCAGCCCAGCCCTCGTCGAAGAAAAGGACCCCGGCAGCCCAGCCCTCGCCGAAGAAAAGGTCCCCGGCAGCCCAGCCCTCGCCGAAGAAAAGGTCCCCGGCAGCCCAGCCCTCGCCGAAGTAAAGGTCCCCGGCAGCCGAGGCCTCGCCGAAGTAAAGGTCCCCGGCAGCCGAGGCCTCGCCGAAGTAAAGGTCCCCGGCAGCCGAGGCTTAATCGAAAATTTTTTCTTCAGCAGTCGAGCCCTCGTCGAAGAAAAGGTCCCCGGCAGCCGAGCCCTCGTCGAAGAAAAGGTCCCCGGCAGCCGAGACCTCGTCGAAGAAAAGGTCCCCGGCAGCCCAGCCCTCGTCGAAGAAAAGGTCCCCGGCAGCCTAGCCCTCGTCGAGAATTTTTTCTTTGGAGCCGAGCCCTCGTCGAAGAAAAGGTGCCCGGCAGCCGAGCCCTCGTCGAGAATTTTTTCTTTGGGAGCCGAGCCGTCGTCGAAGAAAAGGTCCCCGGCAGACGAGCCCTCGTCGAAGAAAAGGTCCCCGGCAGACGAGCCCTCGTCGAAGAAAAGGTCCCCGGCAGCCCAGCCCTCGTCGAAGAAAAGGTCCCCGGCAGCCCAGCCCTCGTTGAAGAAAAGGTCCCCGGCAGCCCAGCCCTCGTCGAGAATTTTTTCTTTGGGAGCCGAGCCCTCGTCGAAGAAAAGGTCCCCGGCAGCCCAGCCCTCGTCGAAGAAAAGGTCCCCGGCAGCCCAGCCCTCGTCGAAGAAAAGGTCCCCGGCAGCCCAGCCCTCGTCGAAGAAAAGGTCCCCGGCAGCCCAGCCCTCGTCGAGAATTTTTTCTTTGGGATCCGAGCCCTCGTCGAAGAAAAGGTCCCCGGCAGCCCAGCCCTCGTCGAAGAAAAGGTCCCCGGCAGCCCAGCCCTCGTCGAAGAAAAGGTCCCCGGCAGCCCAGCCCTCGTCGAAGAAAAGGTCCCCGGCAGCCCAGCCCTCGCCGAAGAAAAGGTCCCCGGCAGCCGAGGCCTCGCCGAAGTAAAGGTCCCCGGCAGCCGAGGCCTCGCCGAAGTAAAGGTCCCCGGCAGCCGAGGCTTAATCGAAAATTTTTTCTTCAGCAGTCGAGCCCTCGTCGAAGAAAAGGTCCCCGGCAGCCGAGACCTCGTCGAAGAAAAGGTCCCCGGCAGCCGAGACCTCGTCGAAGAAAAGGTCCCCGGCAGCCCAGCCCTCATCGAAGAAAAGGTCCCCGGCAGCCTAGCCCTCGTCGAGAATTTTTTCTTTGGAGCCGAGCCCTCGTCGAAGAAAAGGTGCCCGGCAGCCGAGCCCTCGTCGAGAATTTTTTCTTTGGGAGCCGAGCCCTCGTCGAAGAAAAGGTCCCCGGCAGACGAGCCCTCGTCGAAGAAAAGGTCCCCGGCAGACGAGCCCTCGTCGAAGAAAAGGTCCCCGGCAGACGAACCCTCGTCGAAGAAAAGGTCCCCGGCAGACGAACCCTCGTCGAAGAAAAGGTAACTGGCAGACGAGACCTCGTCGAAGAAAAGGTCCCCGGCAGCCGAGCCCTCGTCGAAGAAAAGGTCCCTGGCAGCCGAGGCTTAAACGAAAATTTTTTCTTCAGCAGCCGAGCCCTCGTCGAAGAAAAGGTCCCCGGCAGCCGAGCCCTCGTCGAAGTAAAGGTCCCCGGCCGCCGTGCCCTCGTCGAAGTAAAGGTCCCCGGCCGCCGAGCCCTCGTCGAAGTAAAGGTCCCCCGCAGCCGAGCCCTCGTCGAAAAAAACGTCCCCGGCAGCCGAGGCTTAATCGAAAATTTTTTCTCCAGCAGCCGAGCCCTCATCGAAGAAAAGGTCCCCGGCAGCCGAGCCTTAATCGAAAATTTTTTCTTTAGCAGCCGAGCCCTCGTTGAAAAATTTTTTCTTCAGCATCCAAGCCCTCGTCGAAAATTTTTTCGTCGGCAGCCGCGACCTCATCGAAGAAAAGTTCCCTGGCACCCCAGTCCTCGTCGAAAATTTTTTCTTTGGGAGCCGAGCCCACGTCGAAGAAAAGGTCCCCGGCAGCCGAGCCCTCGTCGAGAATTTTTTCTTTGGGAGCCGAGCCCTCGTCGAATAAAAGGTCCCCGGCAGACGAGCCCTCGTCGAAGAAAAGGTCCCCGGCAGACGAGCCCTCGTCGAAGAAAAGGTCCCCGGCAGACGAGCCCTCGTCGAAGAAAAGGTCCCCGGCAGACGAGCCCTCGTCGAAGAAAAGGTCCCCGGCAGACGAACCCTCGTCGAAGAAAAGGTCCCTGGCAGACGAGACCTCGTCGAAGAAAAGGTCCCCGGCAGCCGAGCCCTCGTCGAAGAAAAGGTCCCTGGCAGCCGAGGCTTAAACGAAAATTTTTTCTTCAGCAGCCGAGCCCTCGCCGAAGAAAAGGTCCCCGGCAGCCGAGGCCTCGCCGAAGTAAAGGTCCCCGGCAGCCGAGGCCTCGCCGAAGTAAAGGTCCCCGGCAGCCGAGGCCTCGCCGAAGTAAAGGTCCCCGGCAGCCTAGCCCTCGTCGAGAATTTTTTCTTTGGAGCCGAGCCCTCGTCGAAGAAAAGGTCCCCGGCAGCCGAGCCCTCGTCGAAGAAAAGGTCCCCGGCAGACGAGCCCTCGTCGAAGAAAAGGTCCCCGGCAGACGAGCCCTCGTCAAAGAAAAGGTCCCTGGCAGAGGAGACCTCGTCGAAGAAAAGGTCCCCGGCAGCCGAGCCCTCGTCAAAGAAAAGGTCCCTGGCAGACGAGACCTCGTCGAAGAAAAGGTCCCCGGCAGCCGAGCCCTCGTCAAAGAAAAGGTCCCTGGCAGACGAGACCTCGTCGAAGAAAAGGTCCCCGGCAGCCGAGCCCTCGTCGAAGAAAAGGTCCCTGGCAGCCGAGGCTTAAACGAAAATTTTTTCTTCAGCAGCCGAGCCCTCGTCGAAGAAAAGGTCCCCGGCAGCCGAGCCCTCGTCGAAGTAAAGGTCCCCGGCCGCCGTGCCCTCGTCGAAGTAAAGGTCCCCGGCCGCCGAGCCCTCGTCGAAGTAAAGGTCCCCCGCAGCCGAGCCCTCGTCGAAAAAAACGTCCCCGGCAGCCGAGGCTTAATCGAAAATTTTTTCTTCAGCAGCCGAGCCCTCATCGAAGAAAAGGTCCCCGGCAGCCGAGCCTTAATCGAAAATTTTTTCTTTAGCAGCCGAGCCCTCGTTGAAAAATTTTTTTTCAGCATCCAAGCCCTCGTCGAAAATTTTTTCGTCGGCAGCCGCGACCTCATCGAAGAAAAGTTCCCTGGCACCCCAGTCCTCGTCGAAAATTTTTTCTTTGGGAGCCGAGCCCACGTCGAAGAAAAGCTCCCCGGCATCCGAGCCCTCGTAGAAGAAAAGGTCCCCGGCAGCCCAGCCCTCGTCGAAGAAAAGGTCCCCGGCAGCCCAGCCCTCCTCGAAGAAAAGGTCCCCGGCAGCCCAGCCCTCGTCTAAAATTTTTTCTTTGGGAGCCCAGCCCTCGTCGAAGCAAAGGTCCCCGGCAGCCCAGCCCTCGTCGAAGCAAAGGTCCCCGGCAGCCCAGCCCTCGTCGAAGCAAAGGTCCCCGGCAGCCCAGCCCTGGTCGAGAATTTTTTCTTTGGGAGCCGAGCCCTCGTCGAAGAAAAGGTCCCCGGCAGCCCAGCCCTCGTCGAAGAAAAGGTCCCCGGAAGCACAGCCCTCGTCGAAGAAAAGGTCCCCGGCAGCCCAGCCCTCGTCGAGAATTTTTTCTTTGGGAGCCGAGCCCTCGTCGAAGAAAAGGTCCCCGGCAGCCCAGCCCTCATCGAGAATTTTTTCTTTGGGAGCCGAGCCCTCGTCGAAGAAAAGGTCCCCGGCAGCCCAGCCCTCGTCGAAGAAAAGGTCCCCGGCAGCCCAGCCCTCGTCGAAGAAAAGGTCCCCGGCAGCCCAGCCCTCGTCGAAGAAAAGGTCCCCGGCAGCCAGCCCTCGTCGAAGAAAAGGTCCCCGGCAGCCCAGCCCTCGTCGAAGAAAAGGTCCCCGGCAGCCCAGCCCTCGTCGAAGAAAAGGTCCCCGGCAGCCCAGCCCTCGTCGAAGAAAAGGTCCCCGGCAGCCCAGCCCTCGTCGAGAATTTTTTCTTTGGGAGCCGAGCCCTCGTCGAAGAAAAGGTCCCGGCAGCCCAGCCCTCGTCGAAGAAAAGGTCCCCGGCAGCCCAGCCCTCGTCGAAGAAAAGGTCCCCGGCAGCCCAGCCCTCGTCGAAGAAAAGGTCCCCGGCAGCCCAGCCCTCGTCGAAGAAAAGGTCCCCGGCAGCCCAGCCCTCGTCGAGAATTTTTTCTTTGGGAGCCGAGCCCTCGTCGAAGAAAAGTTCCCCGGCAGCCCAGCCCTCGTCGAAGAAAAGGTCCCCGGCAGCCCAGCCCTCGTCGAAGAAAAGGTCCCCGGCAGCCCAGCCCTCGTCGAAGAAAAGGTCCCCGGCAGCCCAGCCCTCGTCGAAGAAAAGGACCCCGGCAGCCCAGCCCTCGCCGAAGAAAAGGTCCCCGGCAGCCCAGCCCTCGCCGAAGAAAAGGTCCCCGGCAGCCCAGCCCTCGCCGAAGTAAAGGTCCCCGGCAGCCGAGGCCTCGCCGAAGTAAAGGTCCCCGGCAGCCGAGGCCTCGCCGAAGTAAAGGTCCCCGGCAGCCGAGGCTTAATCGAAAATTTTTTCTTCAGCAGTCGAGCCCTCGTCGAAGAAAAGGTCCCCGGCAGCCGAGCCCTCGTCGAAGAAAAGGTCCCCGGCAGCCGAGACCTCGTCGAAGAAAAGGTCCCCGGCAGCCCAGCCCTCGTCGAAGAAAAGGTCCCCGGCAGCCTAGCCCTCGTCGAGAATTTTTTCTTTGGAGCCGAGCCCTCGTCGAAGAAAAGGTGCCCGGCAGCCGAGCCCTCGTCGAGAATTTTTTCTTTGGGAGCCGAGCCGTCGTCGAAGAAAAGGTCCCCGGCAGACGAGCCCTCGTCGAAGAAAAGGTCCCCGGCAGACGAGCCCTCGTCGAAGAAAAGGTCCCCGGCAGCCCAGCCCTCGTCGAAGAAAAGGTCCCCGGCAGCCCAGCCCTCGTTGAAGAAAAGGTCCCCGGCAGCCCAGCCCTCGTCGAGAATTTTTTCTTTGGGAGCCGAGCCCTCGTCGAAGAAAAGGTCCCCGGCAGCCCAGCCCTCGTCGAAGAAAAGGTCCCCGGCAGCCCAGCCCTCGTCGAAGAAAAGGTCCCCGGCAGCCCAGCCCTCGTCGAAGAAAAGGTCCCCGGCAGCCCAGCCCTCGTCGAGAATTTTTTCTTTGGGATCCGAGCCCTCGTCGAAGAAAAGGTCCCCGGCAGCCCAGCCCTCGTCGAAGAAAAGGTCCCCGGCAGCCCAGCCCTCGTCGAAGAAAAGGTCCCCGGCAGCCCAGCCCTCGTCGAAGAAAAGGTCCCCGGCAGCCCAGCCCTCGCCGAAGAAAAGGTCCCCGGCAGCCGAGGCCTCGCCGAAGTAAAGGTCCCCGGCAGCCGAGGCCTCGCCGAAGTAAAGGTCCCCGGCAGCCGAGGCTTAATCGAAAATTTTTTCTTCAGCAGTCGAGCCCTCGTCGAAGAAAAGGTCCCCGGCAGCCGAGACCTCGTCGAAGAAAAGGTCCCCGGCAGCCGAGACCTCGTCGAAGAAAAGGTCCCCGGCAGCCCAGCCCTCATCGAAGAAAAGGTCCCCGGCAGCCTAGCCCTCGTCGAGAATTTTTTCTTTGGAGCCGAGCCCTCGTCGAAGAAAAGGTGCCCGGCAGCCGAGCCCTCGTCGAGAATTTTTTCTTTGGGAGCCGAGCCCTCGTCGAAGAAAAGGTCCCCGGCAGACGAGCCCTCGTCGAAGAAAAGGTCCCCGGCAGACGAGCCCTCGTCGAAGAAAAGGTCCCCGGCAGACGAACCCTCGTCGAAGAAAAGGTCCCCGGCAGACGAACCCTCGTCGAAGAAAAGGTAACTGGCAGACGAGACCTCGTCGAAGAAAAGGTCCCCGGCAGCCGAGCCCTCGTCGAAGAAAAGGTCCCTGGCAGCCGAGGCTTAAACGAAAATTTTTTCTTCAGCAGCCGAGCCCTCGTCGAAGAAAAGGTCCCCGGCAGCCGAGCCCTCGTCGAAGTAAAGGTCCCCGGCCGCCGTGCCCTCGTCGAAGTAAAGGTCCCCGGCCGCCGAGCCCTCGTCGAAGTAAAGGTCCCCCGCAGCCGAGCCCTCGTCGAAAAAAACGTCCCCGGCAGCCGAGGCTTAATCGAAAATTTTTTCTCCAGCAGCCGAGCCCTCATCGAAGAAAAGGTCCCCGGCAGCCGAGCCTTAATCGAAAATTTTTTCTTTAGCAGCCGAGCCCTCGTTGAAAAATTTTTTCTTCAGCATCCAAGCCCTCGTCGAAAATTTTTTCGTCGGCAGCCGCGACCTCATCGAAGAAAAGTTCCCTGGCACCCCAGTCCTCGTCGAAAATTTTTTCTTTGGGAGCCGAGCCCACGTCGAAGAAAAGGTCCCCGGCAGCCCAGCCCTCGTCGAAGCAAAGGTCCCCGGCAGCCCAGCCCTCGTCGAAGCAAAGGTCCCCGGCAGCCCAGCCCTCGTCGAAGCAAAGGTCCCCGGCAGCCCAGCCCTCGTCGAAGCAAAGGTCCCCGGCAGCCCAGCCCTCGTCGAAGCAAAGGTCCCCGGCAGCCCAGCCCTCGTCGAAGCAAAGGTCCCCGGCAGCCCAGCCCTCGTCGAAGCAAAGGTCCCCGGCAGCCCAGCCCTCGTCGAAGCAAAGGTCCCCGGCAGCCCAGCCCTCGTCGAAGCAAAGGTCCCCGGCAGCCCAGCCCTCGTCGAAGCAAAGGTCCCCGGCAGCCCAGCCCTCGTCGAAGCAAAGGTCCCCGGCAGCCCAGCCCTCGTCGAAGCAAAGGTCCCCGGCAGCCCAGCCCTGGTCGAGAATTTTTTCTTTGGGAGCCGAGCCCTCGTCGAAGAAAAGGTCCCCGGCAGCCCAGCCCTCGTCGAAGAAAAGGTCCCCGGCAGCCCAGCCCTCGTCGAAGAAAAGGTCCCCGGAAGCACAGCCCTCGTCGAAGAAAAGGTCCCCGGAAGCACAGCCCTCGTCGAAGAAAAGGTCCCCGGAAGCACAGCCCTCGTCGAAGAAAAGGTCCCCGGCAGCCCAGCCCTCGTCGAGAATTTTTTCTTTAGGAGCCGAGCCCTCGTCGAAGAAAAGGCCCCCGGCAGCCCAGCCCTCGTCGAAGAAAAGGTCCCCGGCAGCCCAGCCCTCGTCGAAGAAAAGGCCCCCGGCAGCCCAGCCCTCGTCGAAGAAAAGGTCCCCGGCAGCCCAGCCCTCGTCGAAGAAAAGGTCCCCGGCAGCCCAGCCCTCGTCGAAGAAAAGGTCCCCGGCAGCCCAGCCCTCGTCGAGAATTTTTTCTTTGGGAGCCGAGCCCTCGTCGAAGAAAAGGTCCCCGGCAGCCCAGCCCTCGTCGAAGAAAAGGTCCCCGGCAGCCCAGCCCTCGTCGAGAATTTTTTCTTTGGGAGCCGAGCCCTCGTCGAAGAAAAGGTCCCCGGCAGCCCAGCCCTCGTCGAAGAAAAGGTCCCCGGCAGCCCAGCCCTCGTCGAAGAAAAGGCCCCCGGCAGCCCAGCCCTCGTCGAAGAAAAGGTCCCCGGCAGCCCAGCCCTCGTCGAAGAAAAGGCCCCCGGCAGCCCAGCCCTCGTCGAAGAAAAGGTCCCCGGCAGCCCAGCCCTCGTCGAAGAAAAGGCCCCCGGCAGCCCAGCCCTCGTCGAAGAAAAGGTCCCCGGCAGCCCAGCCCTCGTCGAAGAAAAGGTCCCCGGCAGCCCAGCCCTCGTCGAAGAAAAGGTCCCCGGCAGCCCAGCCCTCGTCGAGAATTTTTTCTTTGGGAGCCGAGCCCTCGTCGAAGAAAAGGTCCCCGGCAGCCCAGCCCTCGTCGAAGAAAAGGTCCCCGGCAGCCCAGCCCTCGTCGAGAATTTTTTCTTTGGGAGCCGAGCCCTCGTCGAAGAAAAGGTCCCCGGCAGCCCAGCCCTCGTCGAAGAAAAGGTCCCCGGCAGCCCAGCCCTCGTCGAAGAAAAGGTCCCCGGCAGCCCAGCCCTCGTCGAAGAAAAGGTCCCCGGCAGCCCAGCCCTCGTCGAAGCAAAGGTCCCCGGCAGCCCAGCCCTCGTCGAAGAAAAGGTCCCCGGCAGCCCAGCCCTCGTCGAGAATTTTTTCTTTGGGAGCCGAGCCCTCGTCGAAGAAAAGGTCCCCGGCAGCCCAGCCCTCGTCGAAGAAAAGGTCCCCGGCAGCCCAGCCCTCGTCGAAGAAAAGGTCCCCGGCAGCCCAGCCCTCGTCGAAGAAAAGGTCCCCGGCAGCCCAGCCCTCGTCGAAGAAAAGGTCCCCGGCAGCCCAGCCCTCGTCGAAGAAAAGGTCCCCGGCAGCCCAGCCCTCGTCGAGAATTTTTTCTTTGGGAGCCGAGCCCTCGTCGAAGAAAAGGTCCCCGGCAGCCCAGCCCTCGTCGAAGCAAAGGTCCCCGGCAGCCCAGCCCTCGTCGAAGCAAAGGTCCCCGGCAGCCCAGCCCTCGTCGAAGCAAAGGTCCCCGGCAGCCCAGCCCTCGTCGAAGCAAAGGTCCCCGGCAGCCCAGCCCTGGTCGAGAATTTTTTCTTTGGGAGCCGAGCCCTCGTCGAAGAAAAGGTCCCCGGCAGCCCAGCCCTCGTCGAAGCAAAGGTCCCCGGCAGCCCAGCCCTCGTCGAAGAAAAGGTCCCCGGCAGCCCAGCCCTCGTCGAAGAAAAGGTCCCCGGCAGCCCAGCCCTCGTCGAAGAAAAGGTCCCCGGAAGCACAGCCCTCGTCGAAGAAAAGGTCCCCGGCAGCCCAGCCCTCGTCGAAGAAAAGGTCCCCGGCAGCCCAGCCCTCGTCGAGAATTTTTTCTTTGGGAGCCGAGCCCTCGTCGAAGAAAAGGTCCCCGGCAGCCCAGCCCTCGTCGAAGAAAAGGTCCCCGGCAGCCCAGCCCTCGTCGAGAATTTTTTCTTTGGGAGCCGAGCCCTCGTCGAAGAAAAGGTCCCCGGCAGCCCAGCCCTCGTCGAAGAAAAGGTCCCCGGCAGCCCAGCCCTCGTCGAAGAAAAGGTCCCCGGCAGCCCAGCCCTCGTCGAAGAAAAGGTCCCCGGCAGCCCAGCCCTCGTCGAAGAAAAGGTCCCCGGCAGCCCAGCCCTCGTCGAGAATTTTTTCTTTGGGAGCCGAGCCCTCGTCGAAGCAAAGGTCCCCGGCAGCCCAGCCCTCGTCGAAGCAAAGGTCCCCGGCAGCCCAGCCCTCGTCGAAGCAAAGGTCCCCGGCAGCCCAGCCCTCGTCGAAGCAAAGGTCCCCCGGCAGCCCAGCCCTGGTCGAGAATTTTTTCTTTGGGAGCCGAGCCCTCGTCGAAGAAAAGGTCCCCGGCAGCCCAGCCCTCGTCGAAGAAAAGGTCCCCGGCAGCCCAGCCCTCGTCGAAGAAAAGGTCCCCGGAAGCCCAGCCCTCGTCGAAGAAAAGGTCCCCGGCAGCCCAGCCCTCGTCGAAGAAAAGGTCCCCGGCAGCCCAGCCCTCGTCGAGAATTTTTTCTTTAGGAGCCGAGCCCTCGTCGAAGAAAAGGTCCCCGGCAGCCCAGCCCTCGTCGAAGAAAAGGTCCCCGGCAGCCCAGCCCTCGTCGAAGAAAAGGTCCCCGGCAGCCCAGCCCTCGTCGAAGAAAAGGTCCCCGGCAGCCCAGCCCTCGTCGAAGAAAAGGTCCCCGGCAGCCCAGCCCTCGTCGAGAATTTATTATTTGGGTGCCGAGCCCTCGTCGAAGAAAAGGTCCCCGGCAGCCCAGCCCTCGTCGAAGAAAAGGTCCCCGGCAGCCCAGCCCTCGTCGAGAATTTTTTCTTTGGGAGCCGAGCCCTCGTCGAAGAAAAGGTCCCCGGCAGCCCAGCCCTCGTCGAAGAAAAGGTCCCCGGCAGCCCAGCCCTCGTCGAAGAAAAGGTCCCCGGCAGCCCAGCCCTCGTCGAAGAAAAGGTCCCCGGCAGCCCAGCCCTCGTCGAAGAAAAGGTCCCCGGCAGCCCAGCCCTCGTCGAAGAAAAGGTCCCCGGCAGCCCAGCCCTCGTCGAAGAAAAGGTCCCCGGCAGCCCAGCCCTCGTCGAGAATTTTTTTTTTGGGAGCCCAGCCCTCGTCGAAGAAAAGGTCCCCGGCAGCCCAGCCCTCGTCGAAGAAAAGGTCCCCGGCAGCCCAGCCCTCGTCGAAGAAAAGGTCCCCGGCAGCCCAGCCCTCGTCGAAGAAAAGGTCCCCGGCAGCCCAGCCCTCGTCGAAGAAAAGGTCCCCGGCAGGCCCAGCCCTCGTCGAAGAAAAGGTCCCCGGCAGCCCAGCCCTCGTCGAAGGAAAAGGTCCCCGGCAGCCCAGCCCTCGTCGAAGAAAAGGTCCCCGGCAGCCCAGCCCTCGTCGAAGAAAAGGTCCCCGGCAGCCCAGCCCCTCGTCGAAGCAAAAGGTCCCCGGCAGCCCAGCCCTCGTCGAGATTTTTTCTTTGGGAGCCCAGCCCTCGTCGAAGAAAAGGTCCCCGGCAGCCCAGCCCTCGTCGAGAATTTTTTCCTTTGGGAGCCGAGCCCTCGTCGAAGAAAAGGTCCCCGGCAGCCCAGCCCTCGTCGAAGAAAAGGTCCCCGGGCAGCCCAGCCCTCGTCGAAGAAAAGGTCCCCGGCAGCCCAGCCCTCGTCGAAGAAAAGGTCCCCGGCAGCCCAGCCCTCGTCGAAGAAAAAGGTCCCCGGCAGCCCAGCCCTCGTCGAAGAAAAGGTCCCCGGCAGCCCAGCCCTCGTCGAAGAAAAGGTCCCCGGCAGCCCAGCCCTCGTCGAAGAAAAGGTCCCCGGCAGCCCAGCCCTCGTCGAAGAAAAGGTCCCCGGCAGCCCAGCCCTCGTCGAGAATTTTTTCTTTGGGAGCCGAGCCTCGTCGAAGAAAAGGTCCCCCGGCAGCCCAGCCCTCGTCGAAGAAAAGGTCCCCGGCAGCCCAGCCCTCGTCGAAGAAATGGTCCCCGGCAGCCCAGCCCTCGTCGAAGAAAAGGTCCCCGGCAGCCCAGCCCTCGTCGAAGAAAAGGTCCCCGGCAGCCCAGCCCTCGTCGAGAATTTTTTCTTTGGGAGCCGAGCCCTCGTCGAAGAAAAGGTCCCCGGCAGCCCAGCCCTCGTCGAAGAAAAGGTCCCCGGCAGCCCAGCCCTCGTCGAAGAAAAGGTCCCCGGCAGCCCAGCCCTCGTCGAGAATTTTTTCTTTGGGAGCCGAGCCCTCGTCGAAGAAAAGGTCCCCCCGGCAGCCCAGCCCCTCGTCGAGAATTTTTTCTTTGGGAGCCGAGCCCTCGTCGAAGAAAAGGTCCCCGGCAGCCCAGCCCTCGTCGAAGAAAAGGTCCCCGGCAGCCCAGCCCTCGTCGAAGAAAAGGTCCCCGGCAGCCCAGCCCTCGTCGAAGAAAAGGTCCCCGGCAGCCCAGCCCTCGTCGAAGAAAAAGGTCCCCGGCAGCCCAGCCCTCGTCGAGAATTTTTTCTTTGGGAGCCGAGCCCTCGTCGAAGAAAAGGTCCCCCGGCAGCCCAGCCCTCGTCGAAGAAAAGGTCCCCGGCAGCCCAGGCCCTCGTGGGAAGAAAAGGTCCCCGGCAGCCCAGCCCTCGGTCGAGAATTTTTCTTTGGGAGCCGAGCCCTCGTCGAAGAAAAAGGTCCCCCGGCAGCCCCAGCCCTCGTCGAAGAAAAGGTCCCCGGCAGCCCAGCCTCGTCGAGAATTTTTTCTTTGGGAGCCGAGCCCCTCGTCGAAGAAAAGGTCCCCGGCAGCCCAGCCCTCGTCGAAGAAAAGGTCCCCGGCAGCCCAGCCCTCGTCGAAGAAAAGGTCCCCGCAGCCCAGCCCTCGTCGTGAATTTTTTCTTTGGGAGCCGAGCCCTCGTCGAAGAAAAGGTCCCCGGCAGCCCAGCCCCTCGTCGAAGAAAAGGTCCCCCGGCAGCCCAGCCCTCGTCGAAGAAAAGGTCCCCGGCAGCCCAGCCCTCGTCGAGGAATTTTTTCTTTGGAGCCGAGCCCTCGGTCGAAGAAAAGGTCCCCGGCAGCCCAGCCCTCGTCGAGAATTTTTTCTTTGGGAGCCGAGCCCTCGTCGAAGAAAAGGCTCCCGGCAGCCCAGCCCTCGTCGAAGAAAAGGTCCCCGGCAGCCCAGCCCTCGTCGAAGAAAAGGTCCCCGGCAGCCCCAGCCCTCGTCGAAGAAAAGGTCCCCGGCAGCCCAGCCCTCGTCGAGAATTTTTTCTTTGGGAGCCGAGCCCTCGTCGAAGAAAAGGTCCCCGGCAGCCCAGCCCTCGTCGAAGAAAAGGTCCCCGGCAGCCCAGCCCTCGTCGAAGAAAAGGTCCCCGGCAGCCCAGCCCTCGTCGAAGAAAAGGTCCCCGGCAGCCCAGCCCTCGTCGAGAATTTTTTCTTTGGGAGCCCAGCCCTCGTCGAAGAAAAGGTCCCACGGCAGCCCAGCCCTCGTCGAGAATTTTTTCTTTGGGAGCCGAGCCCTCGTCGAAGAAAAGGTCCCCGGCAGCCCAGCCCTCGTCGAAGAAAAGGTCCCCGGCAGCCCAGCCCTCGTCTGAAGAAAAGGTCCCCGGCAGCCCAGCCCTCGTCGAAGAAAAGGTCCCCGGCAGCCCAGCCCTCGTCGAGAAAAGGTCCCCGGCAGCCCAGCCCTCGTCGAAGAAAAGGTCCCCGGCAGCCCAGCCCTCGTCGAAGAAAAGGTCCCCGGCAGCCCAGCCCTCGTCGAGAATTTTTCTTTGGGAGCCGAGCCCTCGTCGAAGAAAAGGTCCCCGGCAGCCCAGCCCTCGCGAGAATTTTTTCTTTGGGAGCCGAGCCCCTCGTCGAAGAAAAGGTCCCCGGCAGCCCAGCCCTCGTCGAAGAAAAGGTCCCCGGCAGCCCAGCCCTCGTCGAAGAAAAGGTCCCGGCAGCCCAGCCCTCGTCGAGAATTTTTTCTTTGGGAGCCGAGCCCTCGTCGAAGAAAAGGTCCCCGGCAGCCCAGCCCTCGTCGAGAATTTTTTCTTTGGGAGCCGAGCCCCTCGTCGAAGAAAAGGTCCCCGGCAGCCCGCCCTCGGAAGAGGCCCTCGTCGAAGAAAAGGTCCCCGGCAGCCCAGCCCTCGTCGAAGAAAAGGTCCCCGGCAGCCCAGCCCTCGTCGAAGAAAAGGTCCCCGCAGCCCAGCCCTCGTCGAAGAAAAGGTCCCCCGGCAGCCCCCAGCCCTCGTCGAGAATTTTTTCTTTGGAGCCGAGCCCTCGTCGAAGAAAAGGTCCCCGGCAGCCCAGCCCTCGTCGAAGAAAGGTCCCCGGCAAGCCCAGCCCTCGTCGAAGAAAAGGTCCCCGGCAAGCCCAGCCCTCGTCGAAGAAAAGGTCCCCGGCAGCCCAGCCCTCGTCGAAGAAAAGGTCCCGGCAGCCCAGCCCTCGTCGAAGAAAGGTCCCCGGCAGCCCAGCCCTCGTCGAAGAAAAGGTCCCCGGCAGCCCAGCCCTCGTCGAAGAAAAGGTCCCCGGCAGCCCAGCCCTCGTCGAAAATTTTTTCTTTTGGAGCCCAGCCCTCGTCGAAGAAAAGGTCCCCGGCAGCCCCAGCCCTCGTCGAAGAAAAGGTCCCCGGCAGCCCAGCCCTCGTCGAAAATTTTTCTTTTGGAGCCCAGCCCTCGTCGAAGAAAAGGTCCCCGGCAGCCCAGCCCTCGTCGAAGAAAAGGTCCCCCCCCGGCAGCCCAGCCCTCGTCGAAGAAAAGGTCCCGGCAGCCCAGCCCTCGTCGAAAATTTTTTCTTTTGGAGCCCAGCCCTCGTCGAAAATTTTTTTCTTTTGGAGCCCAGCCCTCGTCCGAAGAAAGGTCCCCCGGCAGCCCAGCCCTCGTCGAAGGAAAGGTCCCCAGGCAGCCCAGCCCTCGTCGAAGGAAGAGGTCCCCGGCAGCCCAGCCCTCGTCGAAGGAAAGGTCCCCGGCAGCCCAGCCCTCGTGGAAAATTTTTTCTTTTGGAGCCCAGCCCTCGTCGAAGAAAAGGTTCGAAGAAAAGGTCCCCGGCAGCCCAGCCCTCGTCGAAGAAATGGTCCCCGGCAGCCAAGCCCTCGTCAAAAATTTTTTCTTTTGGAGCCCAGCCCTCGCCGAAGGAAAGGTCCCCGGCAGCCCAGCCCTCGTCGAAGGAAAGGTCCCCGGCAGCCCAGCCCTCGTCGAAAATTTTTTCTTTTGGAGCCCAGCCCTCGTCGAAGAAAAGGTCCCCGGCAGCCCAGCCCTCGTCGAAGGAAAGGTCCCCGGCAGCCCAGCCCTCGTCGAGAATTTTTTCTTTGGAGCCGAGCCCTCGTCGAAGAAAAGGTCCCCGGCAGCCCAGCCCTCGTCGAAGGAAAGGTCCCCGGCAGCCCAGCCCTCGTCGAAAATTTTTTCTTTTGGAGCCCAGCCCTCGTCGAAGAAAAGGTCCCCGGCAGCCCAGCCCTCGTCGAAGAAAAGGTCCCCGGCAGCCTAGCCCTCGTCGAGAATTTTTTCTTTGGAGCCGAGCCCTCGTCGAAGAAAAGGTGCCCGGCAGCCGAGCCCTCGTCGAGAATTTTTTCTTTGGGAGCCGAGCCGTCGTCGAAGAAAAGGTCCCCGGCAGACGAGCCCCTCGTCGAAGAAAAGGTCCCCGGCAGACGAGCCCTCGTCGAAGAAAAGGTCCCCGGCAGCCCAGCCCTCGTCGAAGAAAAGGTCCCCGGCAGCCCAGCCCTCGTTGAAGAAAAGGTCCCCGGCAGCCCAGCCCTCGTCGAAGAAAAGGTCCCCGGCAGCCAGCCCTCGTCGAAGAAAAGGTCCCCGGCAGCCCAGCCCTCGTCGAAGAAAAGGTCCCCGGCAGCCCAGCCCTCGTCGAAGAAAAGGTCCCCGGCAGCCCAGCCCTCGTCGAAGAAAAGGTCCCCGGCAGCCCAGCCCTCGTCGAGAATTTTTTCTTTGGGAGCCGAGCCCTCGTCGAAGAAAAGGTCCCGGCAGCCCAGCCCTCGTCGAAGAAAAGGTCCCCGGCAGCCCAGCCCTCGTCGAAGAAAAGGTCCCCGGCAGCCCAGCCCTCGTCGAAGAAAAGGTCCCCGGCAGCCCAGCCCTCGTCGAAGAAAAGGTCCCCGGCAGCCCAGCCCTCGTCGAGAATTTTTTCTTTGGGAGCCGAGCCCTCGTCGAAGAAAAGTTCCCCGGCAGCCCAGCCCTCGTCGAAGAAAAGGTCCCCGGCAGCCCAGCCCTCGTCGAAGAAAAGGTCCCCGGCAGCCCAGCCCTCGTCGAAGAAAAGGTCCCCGGCAGCCCAGCCCTCGTCGAAGAAAAGGACCCCGGCAGCCCAGCCCTCGCCGAAGAAAAGGTCCCCGGCAGCCCAGCCCTCGCCGAAGAAAAGGTCCCCGGCAGCCCAGCCCTCGCCGAAGTAAAGGTCCCCGGCAGCCGAGGCCTCGCCGAAGTAAAGGTCCCCGGCAGCCGAGGCCTCGCCGAAGTAAAGGTCCCCGGCAGCCGAGGCTTAATCGAAAATTTTTTCTTCAGCAGTCGAGCCCTCGTCGAAGAAAAGGTCCCCGGCAGCCGAGCCCTCGTCGAAGAAAAGGTCCCCGGCAGCCGAGACCTCGTCGAAGAAAAGGTCCCCGGCAGCCCAGCCCTCGTCGAAGAAAAGGTCCCCGGCAGCCTAGCCCTCGTCGAGAATTTTTTCTTTGGAGCCGAGCCCTCGTCGAAGAAAAGGTGCCCGGCAGCCGAGCCCTCGTCGAGAATTTTTTCTTTGGGAGCCGAGCCGTCGTCGAAGAAAAGGTCCCCGGCAGACGAGCCCTCGTCGAAGAAAAGGTCCCCGGCAGACGAGCCCTCGTCGAAGAAAAGGTCCCCGGCAGCCCAGCCCTCGTCGAAGAAAAGGTCCCCGGCAGCCCAGCCCTCGTTGAAGAAAAGGTCCCCGGCAGCCCAGCCCTCGTCGAGAATTTTTTCTTTGGGAGCCGAGCCCTCGTCGAAGAAAAGGTCCCCGGCAGCCCAGCCCTCGTCGAAGAAAAGGTCCCCGGCAGCCCAGCCCTCGTCGAAGAAAAGGTCCCCGGCAGCCCAGCCCTCGTCGAAGAAAAGGTCCCCGGCAGCCCAGCCCTCGTCGAGAATTTTTTCTTTGGGATCCGAGCCCTCGTCGAAGAAAAGGTCCCCGGCAGCCCAGCCCTCGTCGAAGAAAAGGTCCCCGGCAGCCCAGCCCTCGTCGAAGAAAAGGTCCCCGGCAGCCCAGCCCTCGTCGAAGAAAAGGTCCCCGGCAGCCCAGCCCTCGTCGAAGAAAAGGTCCCCGGCAGCCCAGCCCTCGCCGAAGAAAAGGTCCCCGGCAGCCGAGGCCTCGCCGAAGTAAAGGTCCCCGGCAGCCGAGGCCTCGCCGAAGTAAAGGTCCCCGGCAGCCGAGGCTTAATCGAAAATTTTTTCTTCAGCAGTCGAGCCCTCGTCGAAGAAAAGGTCCCCGGCAGCCGAGACCTCGTCGAAGAAAAGGTCCCCGGCAGCCGAGACCTCGTCGAAGAAAAGGTCCCCGGCAGCCCAGCCCTCATCGAAGAAAAGGTCCCCGGCAGCCTAGCCCTCGTCGAGAATTTTTTCTTTGGAGCCGAGCCCTCGTCGAAGAAAAGGTGCCCGGCAGCCGAGCCCTCGTCGAGAATTTTTTCTTTGGGAGCCGAGCCCTCGTCGAAGAAAAGGTCCCCGGCAGACGAGCCCTCGTCGAAGAAAAGGTCCCCGGCAGACGAGCCCTCGTCGAAGAAAAGGTCCCCGGCAGACGAACCCTCGTCGAAGAAAAGGTAACTGGCAGACGAGACCTCGTCGAAGAAAAGGTCCCCGGCAGCCGAGCCCTCGTCGAAGAAAAGGTCCCTGGCAGCCGAGGCTTAAACGAAAATTTTTTCTTCAGCAGCCGAGCCCTCGTCGAAGAAAAGGTCCCCGGCAGCCGAGCCCTCGTCGAAGTAAAGGTCCCCGGCCGCCGTGCCCTCGTCGAAGTAAAGGTCCCCGGCCGCCGAGCCCTCGTCGAAGTAAAGGTCCCCCGCAGCCGAGCCCTCGTCGAAAAAAACGTCCCCGGCAGCCGAGGCTTAATCGAAAATTTTTTCTCCAGCAGCCGAGCCCTCATCGAAGAAAAGGTCCCCGGCAGCCGAGCCTTAATCGAAAATTTTTTCTTTAGCAGCCGAGCCCTCGTTGAAAAATTTTTTCTTCAGCATCCAAGCCCTCGTCGAAAATTTTTTCGTCGGCAGCCGCGACCTCATCGAAGAAAAGTTCCCTGGCACCCCAGTCCTCGTCGAAAATTTTTTCTTTGGGAGCCGAGCCCACGTCGAAGAAAAGGTCCCCGGCAGCCCAGCCCTCGTCGAAGAAAAGGTCCCCGGCAGCCCAGCCCTCGTCGAAGCAAAGGTCCCCGGCAGCCCAGCCCTCGTCGAAGCAAAGGTCCCCGGCAGCCCAGCCCTCGTCGAAGCAAAGGTCCCCGGCAGCCCAGCCCTCGTCGAAGCAAAGGTCCCCGGCAGCCCAGCCCTCGTCGAAGCAAAGGTCCCCGGCAGCCCAGCCCTCGTCGAAGCAAAGGTCCCCGGCAGCCCAGCCCTCGTCGAAGCAAAGGTCCCCGGCAGCCCAGCCCTCGTCGAAGCAAAGGTCCCCGGCAGCCCAGCCCTCGTCGAAGCAAAGGTCCCCGGCAGCCCAGCCCTCGTCGAAGCAAAGGTCCCCGGCAGCCCAGCCCTCGTCGAAGCAAAGGTCCCCGGCAGCCCAGCCCCTGGTCGAGAATTTTTTCTTTGGGAGCCGAGCCCTCGTCGAAGAAAAGGTCCCCGGCAGCCCAGCCCTCGTCGAAGAAAAGGTCCCCGGCAGCCCAGCCCTCGTCGAAGAAAAGGTCCCCGGCAGCCCAGCCCTCGTCGAAGAAAAGGTCCCCGGAAGCACAGCCCTCGTCGAAGAAAAGGTCCCCGGCAGCCCAGCCCTCGTCGAGAATTTTTTCTTTAGGAGCCGAGCCCTCGTCGAAGAAAAGGCCCCCGGCAGCCCAGCCCTCGTCGAAGAAAAGGTCCCCGGCAGCCCAGCCCTCGTCGAAGAAAAGGCCCCCGGCAGCCCAGCCCTCGTCGAAGAAAAGGTCCCCGGCAGCCCAGCCCTCGTCGAAGAAAAGGTCCCCGGCAGCCCAGCCCTCGTCGAAGAAAAGGTCCCCGGCAGCCCAGCCCTCGTCGAGAATTTTTTCTTTGGGAGCCGAGCCCTCGTCGAAGAAAAGGTCCCCGGCAGCCCAGCCCTCGTCGAAGAAAAGGTCCCCGGCAGCCCAGCCCTCGTCGAGAATTTTTTCTTTGGGAGCCGAGCCCTCGTCGAAGAAAAGGTCCCCGGCAGCCCAGCCCTCGTCGAAGAAAAGGTCCCCGGCAGCCCAGCCCTCGTCGAAGAAAAGGCCCCCGGCAGCCCAGCCCTCGTCGAAGAAAAGGTCCCCGGCAGCCCAGCCCTCGTCGAAGAAAAGGCCCCCGGCAGCCCAGCCCTCGTCGAAGAAAAGGTCCCCGGCAGCCCAGCCTCGTCGAAGAAAAGGCCCCCGGCAGCCCAGCCCTCGTCGAAGAAAAGGTCCCCGGCAGCCCAGCCCTCGTCGAAGAAAAGGTCCCCGGCAGCCCAGCCCTCGTCGAAGAAAAGGTCCCCGGCAGCCCAGCCCCTCGTCGAGAATTTTTCTTTGGGAGCCGAGCCCTCGTCGAAGAAAAGGTCCCCGGCAGCCCAGCCCTCGTCGAAGAAAAGGTCCCCGGCAGCCCAGCCCTCGTCGAGAATTTTTTCTTTGGGAGCCGAGCCCTCGTCGAAGAAAAGGTCCCCGGCAGCCCAGCCCTCGTCGAAGAAAAGGTCCCCGGCAGCCCAGCCCTCGTCGAAGAAAAGGTCCCCGGCAGCCCAGCCCTCGTCGAAGAAAAGGTCCCCGGCAGCCCAGCCCTCGTCGAAGAAAAGGTCCCCGGCAGCCCAGCCCTCGTCGAAGCAAAGGTCCCCGGCAGCCCAGCCCTCGTCGAAGAAAAGGTCCCCGGCAGCCCAGCCCTCGTCGAGAATTTTTTCTTTGGGAGCCGAGCCCTCGTCGAAGAAAAGGTCCCCGGCAGCCCAGCCCTCGTCGAAGAAAAGGTCCCCGGCAGCCCAGCCCTCGTCGAAGAAAAGGTCCCCGGCAGCCCAGCCCTCGTCGAAAGAAAAGGTCCCCGGCAGCCCAGCCCTCGTCGAAGAAAAGGTCCCCGGCAGCCCAGCCCTCGTCGAGAATTTTTTCTTTGGGAGCCGAGCCCCTCGTCGAAGAAAAGGTCCCCGGCAGCCCAGCCCTCGTCGAAGCAAAGGTCCCCGGCAGCCCAGCCCTCGTCGAAGCAAAGGTCCCCGGCAGCCCAGCCCTCGTCGAAGCAAAGGTCCCCGGCAGCCCAGCCCTCGTCGAAGCAAAGGTCCCCGGCAGCCCAGCCCTGGTCGAGAATTTTTTCTTTGGGAGCCGAGCCCTCGTCGAAGAAAAGGTCCCCGGCAGCCCAGCCCTCGTCGAAGCAAAGGTCCCCGGCAGCCCAGCCCTCGTCGAAGAAAAGGTCCCCGGCAGCCCAGCCCTCGTCGAAGAAAAGGTCCCCGGCAGCCCAGCCCTCGTCGAAGAAAAGGTCCCCGGCAGCCCAGCCCTCGTCGAAGAAAAGGTCCCCGGAAGCACAGCCCTCGTCGAAGAAAAGGTCCCCGGAAGCACAGCCCTCGTCGAAGAAAAGGTCCCCGGCAGCCCAGCCCTCGTCGAAGAAAAGGTCCCCGGCAGCCCAGCCCTCGTCGAGAATTTTTTCTTTGGGAGCCGAGCCCTCGTCGAAGAAAAGGTCCCCGGCAGCCCAGCCCTCGTCGAAGAAAAGGTCCCCGGCAGCCCAGCCCTCGTCGAGAATTTTTTCTTTGGGAGCCGAGCTCTCGTCGAAGAAAAGGTCCCCGGCAGCCCAGCCCTCGTCGAAGAAAAGGTCCCCGGCAGCCCAGCCCTCGTCGAAGAAAAGGTCCCCGGCAGCCCAGCCCTCGTCGAAGAAAAGGTCCCCGGCAGCCCAGCCCTCGTCGAAGAAAAGGTCCCCGGCAGCCCAGCCCTCGTCGAAGAAAAGGTCCCCGGCAGCCCAGCCCTCGTCGAGAATTTTTTCTTTGGGAGCCGAGCCCTCGTCGAAGCAAAGGTCCCCGGCAGCCCAGCCCTCGTCGAAGCAAAGGTCCCCGGCAGCCCAGCCCTCGTCGAAGCAAAGGTCCCCGGCAGCCCAGCCCTCGTCGAAGCAAAGGTCCCCGGCAGCCCAGCCCTGGTCGAGAATTTTTTCTTTGGGAGCCGAGCCCTCGTCGAAGAAAAGGTCCCCGGCAGCCCAGCCCTCGTCGAAGAAAAGGTCCCCGGCAGCCCAGCCCTCGTCGAAAATTTTTTCTTTTGGAGCCCAGCCCTCGTCGAAGAAAAGGTCCCCGGCAGCCCAGCCCTCGTCGAAGAAAAGGTCCCCGGCAGCCCAGCCCTCGTCGAAAATTTTTTCTTTTGGAGCCCAGCCCTCGTCGAAGAAAAGGTCCCCGGCAGCCCAGCCCTCGTCGAAGGAAAGGTCCCCGGCAGCCCAGCCCTCATCGAAAATTTTTTCTTTTGGAGCCCAGCCCTCGTCGAAGAAAAGGTCCCCGCAGCCCAGCCCTCGTCGAAGAAAAGGTCCCCGGCAGCCCAGCCCTCGTCGAAGAAAAGGTCCCCGGCAGCCCAGCCCTCGTCGAAAATTTTTCTTTTGGAGCCCAGCCCTCGTCGAAGAAAAGGTCCCCGGCAGCCCAGCCCTCGTCGAAGAAAAGGTCCCCGGCAGCCCAGCCCTCGTCGAAGAAAAGGACCCCGGCAGCCCAGCCGTCGTCGAAGAAAAGGTCCCCGGCAGCCCAGCCCTCGTCGAAAATTTTTTCTTTTGGAGCCCAGCCCCTCGTCGAAGAAAAGGTCCCCGGCAGCCCAGCCCTCGTCGAAGAAAAGGTCCCCCGGCAGCCCAGCCCTCGTGGAAAATTTTTTCTTTTGGAGCCCAGCCCTCGTCGAAGAAAAGGTCCCCGGCAGCCCAGCCCTCGTCGAAGAAAAGGTCCCCGGCAGCCCAGCCCTCGTCGAAAAATTTTCTTTTGGAGCCCAGCCCTCGTCGAAAATTTTTGCTTTTGGAGCCCAGCCCTCGTCGAAAATTTTTTCTTTTGGAGCCCAGCCCTCGTCGAAGAAAAGGTCCCCGGCAGCCCAGCCCTCGTCGAAGAAAAGGTCCCCGGCAGCCCAGCCCTCGTCGAAGAAAAGGTCCCCGGCAGCCCAGCCCTCGTCGAAGAAAAGGTCCCCGGCAGCCCAGCCCTCGTCGAAGAAAAGGTCCCCGGCAGCCCAGCCCTCGTCGAAGAAAAGGTCCCCGGCAGCCCAGCCCTCGTCGAAGAAAAGGTCCCCGGCAGCCCAGCCCTCGTCGAAGAAAAGGTCCCCCGGCAGCCCAGCCCTCGTCGAAGAAAAGGTCCCCGGCAGCCCAGCCCTCGTCGAAGAAAAGGTCCCCGGCAGCCCAGCCCTCGTCGAAGAAAAGGTCCCCGGCAGCCCAGCCCTCGTCGAAGAAAAGGTCCCCGGCAGCCCAGCCCTCGTCGAAAATTTTTTCTTTTGGAGCCCAGCCCTCGTCGAAGAAAAGGTCCCCGGCAGCCCAGCCCTCGTCGAAGAAAAGGTCCCCGGCAGCCCAGCCCTCGTCGAAGAAAAGGTCCCCGGCAGCCCAGCCCTCGTCGAAGAAAAGGTCCCCGGCAGCCCAGCCCTCGTCGAGAATTTTTTCTTTGGGAGCCGAGCCCTCGTCGAAGCAAAGGTCCCCGGCAGCCCAGCCCTCGTCGAAGCAAAGGTCCCCGGCAGCCCAGCCCTCGTCGAAGCAAAGGTCCCCCGGCAGCCCAGCCCTCGTCGAAGCAAAGGTCCCCGGCAGCCCAGCCCCTGGTCGAGAATTTTTTCTTTGGGAGCCGAGCCCTCGTCGAAGAAAAGGTCCCCGGCAGCCCAGCCCTCGTCGAAGAAAAGGTCCCCGGCAGCCCAGCCCTCGTCGAAAATTTTTTCTTTTGGAGCCCAGCCCTCGTCGAAGAAAAGGTCCCCGGCAGCCCAGCCCTCGTCGAAGAAAAGGTCCCCGGCAGCCCAGCCCTCGTCGAAAATTTTTTCTTTTGGAGCCCAGCCCTCGTCGAAGAAAAGGTCCCCGGCAGCCCAGCCCTCGTCGAAGGAAAGGTCCCCGGCAGCCCAGCCCTCATCGAAAATTTTTTCTTTTGGAGCCCAGCCCTCGTCGAAGAAAAGGTCCCCGGCAGCCCAGCCCTCGTCGAAGAAAAGGTCCCCGGCAGCCCAGCCCTCGTCGAAGAAAAGGTCCCCGGCAGCCCAGCCCTCGTCGAAAATTTTTCTTTTGGAGCCCAGCCCTCGTCGAAGAAAAGGTCCCCGGCAGCCCAGCCCTCGTCGAAGAAAAGGTCCCCGGCAGCCCAGCCCTCGTCGAAGAAAAGGACCCCGGCAGCCCAGCCGTCGTCGAAGAAAAGGTCCCCGGCAGCCCAGCCCCTCGTCGAAAATTTTTTCTTTTGGAGCCCAGCCCTCGTCGAAGAAAAGGTCCCCGGCAGCCCAGCCCTCGTCGAAGAAAAGGTCCCCGGCAGCCCAGCCCTCGTGGAAAATTTTTTCTTTTGGAGCCCAGCCCTCGTCGAAGAAAAGGTCCCCGGCAGCCCAGCCCTCGTCGAAGAAAAGGTCCCCGGCAGCCCAGCCCTCGTCGAAAAATTTTCTTTTGGAGCCCAGCCCTCGTCGAAAATTTTTGCTTTTGGAGCCCAGCCCTCGTCGAAAATTTTTTCTTTTGGAGCCCAGCCCTCGTCGAAGAAAAGGTCCCCGGCAGCCCAGCCCTCGTCGAAGAAAAGGTCCCCGGCAGCCCAGCCCTCGTCGAAGAAAAGGTCCCCGGCAGCCCAGCCCTCGTCGAAGAAAAGGTCCCCGGCAGCCCAGCCCTCGTCGAAGAAAAGGTCCCCGGCAGCCCAGCCCTCGTCGAAGAAAAGGTCCCCGGCAGCCCAGCCCTCGTCGAAGAAAAGGTCCCCGGCAGCCCAGCCCTCGTCGAAGAAAAGGTCCCCGGCAGCCCAGCCCTCGTCGAAGAAAAGGTCCCCGGCAGCCCAGCCCTCGTCGAAGAAAAGGTCCCCGGCAGCCCAGCCCTCGTCGAAGAAAAGGTCCCCGGCAGCCCAGCCCTCGTCGAAAATTTTTTCTTTTGGAGCCCAGCCCTCGTCGAAGAAAAGGTCCCCGGCAGCCCAGCCCTCGTCGAAAATTTTTTCTTTTGGAGCCCAGCCCTCGTCGAAGAAAAGGTCCCCGGCAGCCCAGCCCTCGCGGAAGAAAAGGTCCCCGGCAGCCCAGCCCTCGCGGAAGAAAAGGTCCCCGGCAGCCCAGCCCTCGCCGAAGAAAAGGTCCCCGGCAGCCCAGCCCTCGTCGAGAATTTTTTCTTTGGGAGCCCATCCCTCGTCGAAGAAAAGGTCCCCGGCAGCCCAGCCCTCGTCGAAGAAAAGGTCCCCGGCAGCCCAGCCCTCGTCGAAAATTTTTTCTTTGGGAGCCGAGCTCTCGTCGAAGAAAAGGTCCCCGGCAGCCCAGCCCTCGTCGAAGAAAAGGTCCCCGGCAGCCCAGCCCTCGTCGAAGAAAAGGTCCCCGGCAGCCCAGCCCTCGTCGAAGAAAAGGTCCCCGGCAGCCCAGCCCTCGTCGAAGAAAAGGTCCCCGGCAGCCCAGCCCTCGTCGAAGAAAAGGTCCCCGGCAGCCCAGCCCTCGTCGAAGAAAAGGTCCCCGGCAGCCCAGCCCTCGTCGAAGAAAAGGTCCCCGGCAGCCCAGCCCTCGTCGAAGAAAAGGTCCCCGGCAGCCCAGCCCTCGTCGAGAATTTTTTCTTTGGGAGCCGAGCCCTCGTCGAAGAAAAGGTCCCCGGCAGCCCAGCCCTCGTCGAAGAAAAGGTCCCCGGCAGCCCAGCCCTCGTCGAAGAAAAGGTCCCCGGCAGCCCAGCCCTCGTCGAAGAAAAGGTCCCCGGCAGCCCAGCCCTCGTCGAAGAAAAGGTCCCCGGCAGCCCAGCCCTCGTCGAAGAAAAGGTCCCCGGCAGCCCAGCCCTCGTCGAAGAAAAGGTCCCCGGCAGCCCAGCCCTCGTCGAAGAAAAGGTCCCCGGCAGCCCAGCCCTCGTCGAAGAAAAGGTCCCCGGCAGCCCAGCCCTCGTCGAAGAAAAGGTCCCCGGCAGCCCAGCCCTCGTCGAGAATTTTTTCTTTGGGAGCCGAGCCCTCGTCGAAGAAAAGGTCCCCGGCAGCCCAGCCCTCGTCGAGAATTTTTTCTTTGGGAGCCGAGCCCTCGTCGAAGAAAAGGTCCCCGGCAGCCCAGCCCTCGTCGAAGAAAAGGTCCCCGGCAGCCCAGCCCTCGTCGAAGAAAAGGTCCCCGGCAGCCCAGCCCTCGTCGAGAATTTTTTCTTTGGGAGCCGAGCCCTCGTCGAAGAAAAGGTCCCCGGCAGCCCAGCCCTCGTCGAGAATTTTTTCTTTGGGAGCCGAGCCCTCGTCGAAGAAAAGGTCCCCGGCAGCCCAGCCCTCGTCGAAGAAAAGGTCCCCGGCAGCCCAGCCCTCGTCGAAGAAAAGGTCCCCGGCAGCCCAGCCCTCGTCGAGAATTTTTTCTTTGGGAGCCGAGCCCTCGTCGAAGAAAAGGTCCCCGGCAGCCCAGCCCTCGTCGAAGAAAAGGTCCCCGGCAGCCCAGCCCTCGTCGAAGAAAAGGTCCCCGGCAGCCCAGCCCTCGTCGAAGAAAAGGTCCCCGGCAGCCCAGCCCTCGTCGAAGAA
The DNA here is from genome assembly GCF_026419915.1 of Harpia harpyja. Classification (NCBI taxonomy): domain Eukaryota; kingdom Metazoa; phylum Chordata; class Aves; order Accipitriformes; family Accipitridae; genus Harpia; species Harpia harpyja. The sequence goes on along the minus strand of NW_026293237.1, from coordinate 75,448 downwards.
AAGGTCCCCGGCAGCCCAGCCCTCGTCGAGAATTTTTTCTTTGGGAGCCGAGCCCTCGTCGAAGAAAAGGTCCCCGGCAGCCCAGCCCTCGTCGAAGAAAAGGTCCCCGGCAGCCCAGCCCTCGTCGAAGAAAAGGTCCCCGGCAGCCCAGCCCTCGTCGAAGAAAAGGTCCCCGGCAGCCCAGCCCTCGTCGAAGAAAAGGTCCCCGGCAGCCCAGCCCTCGTCGAAGAAAAGGTCCCCGGCAGCCCAGCCCTCGTCGAAGAAAAGGTCCCCGGCAGCCCAGCCCTCGTCGAAGAAAAGGTCCCCGGCAGCCCAGCCCTCGTCGAAAATTTTTTCTTTTGGAGCCCAGCCCTCGTCGAAGAAAAGGTCCCCGGCAGCCCAGCCCTCGTCGAAAATTTTTTCTTTTGGAGCCCAGCCCTCGTCGAAGAAAAGGTCCCCGGCAGCCCAGCCCTCGTCGAAGAAAAGGTCCCCGGCAGCCCAGCCCTCGTCGAAGAAAAGGTCCCCGGCAGCCCAGCCCTCGTCGAAAATTTTTTCTTTTGGAGCCCAGCCCTCGTCGAAAATTTTTTCTTTTGGAGCCCAGCCCTCGTCGAAGAAAAGGTCCCCGGCAGCCCAGCCCTCGTCGAAGGAAAGGTCCCCGGCAGCCCAGCCCTCGTCGAAGGAAAGGTCCCCGGCAGCCCAGCCCTCGTGGAAAATTTTTTCTTTTGGAGCCCAGCCCTCGTCGAAGAAAAGGTCCCCGGCAGCCCAGCCCTCGTCGAAGAAATGGTCCCCGGCAGCCAAGCCCTCGTCAAAAATTTTTTCTTTTGGAGCCCAGCCCTCGCTGAAGAAAAGGTCCCCGGCAGCCCAGCCCTTGTCGAAGGAAAGGTCCCCGGCAGCCCAGCCCTCGTCGAAAATTTTTTCTTTTGGAGCCCAGCCCTCGTCGAAGAAAAGGTCCCCGGCAGCCCAGCCCTCGTCGAAGAAAAGGTCCCCGGCAGCCCAGCCCTCGTCGAAAATTTTTTCTTTTGGAGCCCAGCCCTCGTCGAAGAAAAGGTCCCCGGCAGCCCAGCCCTCGTCGAAGAAAAGGTCCCCGGCAGCCCAGCCCTCGTCGAAGAAAAGGTCCCCGGCAGCCCAGCCCTCGTCGAAAATTTTTCTTTTGGAGCCCAGCCCTCGTCGAAGAAAAGGTCCCCGGCAGCCCAGCCCTCGTCGAAGAAAAGGACCCCGGCAGCCCAGCCCTCGTCGAAGAAAAGGTCCCCGGCAGCCCAGCCCTCGTCGAAAATTTTTTCTTTTGGAGCCCAGCCCTCGTCGAAGAAAAGGTCCCCGGCAGCCCAGCCCTCGTCGAAGAAAAGGTCCCCGGCAGCCCAGCCCTCGTCGAAGAAAAGGTCCCCGGCAGCCCAGCCCTCGTGGAAAATTTTTTCTTTTGGAGCCCAGCCCTTGTCGAAGAAAAGGTCCCCGGCAGCCCAGCCCTCGTCGAAGAAAAGGTCCCCGGCAGCCCAGCCCTCGTCGAAAAATTTTCTTTTGGAGCCCAGCCCTCGTCGAAAATTTTTGCTTTTGGAGCCCAGCCCTCGTCGAAAATTTTTGCTTTTGGAGCCCAGCCCTCGTCGAAGAAAAGGTCCCCGGCAGCCCAGCCCTCGTCGAAGAAAAGGTCCCCGGCAGCCCAGCCCTCGTCGAAGAAAAGGTCCCCGGCAGCCCAGCCCTCGTCGAAGAAAAGGTCCCCGGCAGCCCAGCCCTCGTCGAAGAAAAGGTCCCCGGCAGCCCAGCCCTCGTCGAAGAAAAGGTCCCCGGCAGCCCAGCCCTCGTCGAAGAAAAGGTCCCCGGCAGCCCAGCCCTCGTCGAAGAAAAGGTCCCCGGCAGCCCAGCCCTCGTCGAAAATTTTTTCTTTTGGAGCCCAGCCCTCGTCGAAGAAAAGGTCCCCGGCAGCCCAGCCCTCGTCGAAAATTTTTTCTTTTGGAGCCCAGCCCTCGTCGAAGAAAAGGTCCCCGGCAGCCCAGCCCTCGTCGAAGAAAAGGTCCCCCGGCAGCCCAGCCCTCGTCGAAAATTTTTTCTTTTGGAGCCCAGCCCTCGTCGAAGAAAAGGTCCCCGGCAGCCCAGCCCTCGTCGAAGAAAAGGTCCCCGGCAGCCCAGCCCTCGTCGAAGAAAAGGTCCCCGGCAGCCCAGCCCTCGTCGAAGAAAAGGTCCCCGGCAGCCCAGCCCTCGTCGAAGAAAAGGTCCCCGGCAGCCCAGCCCTCGTCGAAAATTTTTTCTTTTGGAGCCCAGCCCTCGTCGAAGAAAAGGTCCCCGGCAGCCCAGCCCTCGTCGAAGAAAAGGTCCCCGGCAGCCCAGCCCTCGTCGAAGAAAAGGTCCCCGGCAGCCCAGCCCTCGTCGAAGAAAAGGTCCCCGGCAGCCCAGCCCTCGTCGAAGAAAAGGTCCCCGGCAGCCCAGCCCTCGTCGAAAATTTTTTCTTTTGGAGCCCAGCCCCTCGTCGAAGAAAAGGTCCCCGGCAGCCCAGCCCTCGTCGAAGAAAAGGTCCCCGGCAGCCCAGCCCTCGTCGAAGAAAAGGTCCCCGGCAGCCCAGCCCTCGTCGAAGAAAAGGTCCCCGGCAGCCCAGCCCTCGTCGAAGAAAAGGTCCCCGGCAGCCCAGCCCTCGTCGAAGAAAAGGTCCCCGGCAGCCCAGCCCTCGTCGAAGAAAAGGTCCCCGGCAGCCCAGCCCTCGTCGAAGAAAAGGTCCCCGGCAGCCCAGCCCTCGTCGAAGAAAAGGTCCCCGGCAGCCCAGCCCTCGTCGAAGAAAAGGTCCCCGGCAGCCCAGCCCTCGTCGAAGAAAAGGTCCCCGGCAGCCCAGCCCTCGTCGAAGAAAAGGTCCCCGGCAGCCCAGCCCTCGTCGAAGAAAAGGTCCCCGGCAGCCCAGCCCTCGTCGAAGAAAAGGTCCCCGGCAGCCCAGCCCTCGTCGAAGAAAAGGTCCCCGGCAGCCCAGCCCTCGTCGAAGAAAAGGTCCCCGGCAGCCCAGCCCTCGTCGAAGAAAAGGTCCCCGGCAGCCCAGCCCTCGTCGAAGAAAAGGTCCCCGGCAGCCCAGCCCTCGTCGAAGAAAAGGTCCCCGGCAGCCCAGCCCTCGTCGAAGAAAAGGTCCCCGGCAGCCCAGCCCTCGTCGAAGAAAAGGTCCCCGGCAGCCCAGCCCTCGTCGAAGAAAAGGTCCCCGGCAGCCCAGCCCTCGTCGAAGAAAAGGTCCCCGGCAGCCCAGCCCTCGTCGAAGAAAAGGTCCCCGGCAGCCCAGCCCTCGTCGAAGAAAAGGTCCCCGGCAGCCCAGCCCTCGTCGAAGAAAAGGTCCCCGGCAGCCCAGCCCTCGTCGAAGAAAAGGTCCCCGGCAGCCCAGCCCTCGTCGAAGAAAAGGTCCCCGGCAGCCCAGCCCTCGTCGAAGAAAAGGTCCCCGGCAGCCCAGCCCTCGTCGAAGAAAAGGTCCCCGGCAGCCCAGCCCTCGTCGAAGAAAAGGTCCCCGGCAGCCCAGCCCTCGTCGAAGAAAAGGTCCCCGGCAGCCCAGCCCTCGTCGAAGAAAAGGTCCCCGGCAGCCCAGCCCTCGTCGAAGAAAAGGTCCCCGGCAGCCCAGCCCTCGTCGAAGAAAAGGTCCCCGGCAGCCCAGCCCTCGTCGAAAATTTTTTCTTTTGGAGCCCAGCCCTCGTCGAAGAAAAGGTCCCCGGCAGCCCAGCCCTCGTCGAAGAAAAGGTCCCCGGCAGCCCAGCCCTCGTCGAAGAAAAGGTCCCCGGCAGCCCAGCCCTCGTCGAAGAAAAGGTCCCCGGCAGCCCAGCCCTCGTCGAAGAAAAGGTCCCCGGCAGCCCAGCCCTCGTCGAAGAAAAGGTCCCCGGCAGCCCAGCCCTCGTCGAAGAAAAGGTCCCCGGCAGCCCAGCCCTCGTCGAAAATTTTTTCTTTTGGAGCCCAGCCCTCGTCGAAAATTTTTTCTTTTGGAGCCCAGCCCTCGTCGAAGAAAAGGTCCCCGGCAGCCCAGCCCTCGTCGAAGAAAAGGTCCCCGGCAGCCCAGCCCTCGTCGAAGAAAAGGTCCCCGGCAGCCCAGCCCTCGTCGAAGAAAAGGTCCCCGGCAGCCCAGCCCTCGTCGAAGAAAAGGTCCCCGGCAGCCCAGCCCTCGTCGAAAATTTTTTCTTTTGGAGCCCAGCCCTCGTCGAAGAAAAGGTCCCCGGCAGCCCAGCCCTCGTCGAAGAAAAGGTCCCCGGCAGCCCAGCCCTCGTCGAAGAAAAGGTCCCCGGCAGCCCAGCCCTCGTCGAAGAAAAGGTCCCCGGCAGCCCAGCCCTCGTCGAAGAAAAGGTCCCCGGCAGCCCAGCCCTCGTCGAAGAAAAGGTCCCCGGCAGCCCAGCCCTCGTCGAAAATTTTTTCTTTTGGAGCCCAGCCCTCGTCGAAAATTTTTTCTTTTGGAGCCCAGCCCTCGTCGAAGAAAAGGTCCCCGGCAGCCCAGCCCTCGTCGAAGAAAAGGTCCCCGGCAGCCCAGCCCTCGTCGAAGAAAAGGTCCCCGGCAGCCCAGCCCTCGTCGAAGAAAAGGTCCCCGGCAGCCCAGCCCTCGTCGAAAATTTTTTCTTTGGGAGCCGAGCCCTCGTCGAAGAAAAGGTCCCGGCAGCCCAGCCCTCGTCGAAGAAAAGGTCCCCGGCAGCCCAGCCCTCGTCGAAGAAAAGGTCCCCGGCAGCCCAGCCCTCGTCGAAGAAAAGGTCCCGGCAGCCCAGCCCTCGTCGAAGAAAGGTCCCGGCAGCCAGCCCTCGTCGAAGAAAAGGTCCCCGGCAGCCCAGCCCTCGTCGAAAATTTTTTCTTTTGGAGCCCAGCCCTCGTCGAAAATTTTTTCTTTTGGAGCCCAGCCCTCCCTCGTCGAAGAAAAGGTCCCCGGCAGCCCAGCCCTCGTCGAAGAAAAGGTCCCCGGCAGCCCAGCCCTCGTCGAAGAAAAGGTCCCCGGCAGCCCAGCCCTCGTCGAAGAAAAGGTCCCCGGCAGCCCAGCCCTCGTCGAAAATTTTTTCTTTTGGAGCCCAGCCCTCGTCGAAGAAAAGGTCCCCGGCAGCCCAGCCCCTCGTCGAAGAAAAGGTCCCCGGCAGCCCAGCCCTCGTCGAAGAAAAGGTCCCCGGCAGCCCAGCCCTCGTCGAAGAAAAGGTCCCCGGCAGCCCAGCCCTCGTCGAAGAAAAGGTCCCCGGCAGCCCAGCCCTCGTCGAAGAAAAGGTCCCCGGCAGCCCAGCCCTCGTCGAAGAAAAGGTCCCCGGCAGCCCAGCCCTCGTCGAAGAAAAGGTCCCCGGCAGCCCAGCCCTCGTCGAAGAAAAGGTCCCCGGCAGCCCCAGCCCTCGTCGAAGAAAAGGTCCCCGGCAGCCCAGCCCTCGTCGAAGAAAAGGTCCCCGGCAGCCCAGCCCTCGTCGAAGAAAAGGTCCCCGGCAGCCCAGCCCTCGTCGAAGAAAAGGTCCCCCGGCAGCCCAGCCCTCGTCGAAGAAAAGGTCCCCGGCAGCCCAGCCCTCGTCGAGAATTTTTTCTTTGGGAGCCCAGCCCTCGTCGAAGAAAAGGTCCCCAGCAGCCCAGCCCTCGTCGAAGAAAAGGTCCCCGGCAGCCCAGCCCTCGTCGAAGAAAAGGTCCCCCGGCAGCCCAGCCCTCGTCGAAGAAAAGGTCCCCGGCAGCCCAGCCCTCGTCGAAGAAAAGGTCCCCGGCAGCCCAGCCCTCGTCGAAGAAAAGGTCCCCGGCAGCCCAGCCCTCGTCGAAGAAAAGGTCCCCGGCAGCCCAGCCCTCGTCGAAGAAAAGGTCCCCGGCAGCCCAGCCCTCGTCGAAGAAAAGGTCCCCGGCAGCCCAGCCCTCGTCGAGAATTTTTTCTTTGGGAGCCCAGCCCTCGTCGAAGAAAAGGTCCCCGGCAGCCCAGCCCTCGTCGAAGAAAAGGTCCCCGGCAGCCCAGCCCTCGTCGAAGAAAAGGTCCCCGGCAGCCCAGCCCTCGTCGAGAATTTTTTCTTTGGGAGGCCCAGCCCTCGTCGAAGAAAAGGTCCCCGGCAGCCCAGCCCTCGTCGAAGAAAAGGTCCCCGGCAGCCCAGCCCTCGTCGAAGAAAAGGTCCCCGGCAGCCCAGCCCTCGTCGAAGAAAAGGTCCCCGGCAGCCCAGCCCTCGTCGAAGAAAAGGTCCCCGGCAGCCCAGCCCTCGTCGAAGAAAAGGTCCCCGGCAGCCCAGCCCTCGTCGAGAATTTTTTCTTTGGGAGCCCAGCCCTCGTCGAAGAAAAGGTCCCCGGCAGCCCAGCCCTCGTCGAAGAAAAGGTCCCCGGCAGCCCAGCCCTCGTCGAAGAAAAGGTCCCCGGCAGCCCAGCCCTCGTCGAAGAAAAGGTCCCCGGCAGCCCAGCCCTCGTCGAAGAAAAGGTCCCCGGCAGCCCAGCCCTCGTCGAAGAAAAGGTCCCCGGCAGCCCAGCCCTCGTCGAAGAAAAGGTCCCCGGCAGCCCAGCCCTCGTCGAGAATTTTTTCTTTGGGAGCCCAGCCCTCGTCGAAGAAAAGGTCCCCGGCAGCCCAGCCCTCGTCGAAGAAAAGGTCCCCGGCAGCCCAGCCCTCGTCGAAGAAAAGGTCCCCGGCAGCCCAGCCCTCGTCGAGAATTTTTTCTTTGGGAGCCCAGCCCTCGTCGAAGAAAAGGTCCCCGGCAGCCCAGCCCTCGTCGAAGAAAAGGTCCCCGGCAGCCCAGCCCTCGTCGAAGAAAAGGTCCCCGGCAGCCCAGCCCTCGTCGAAGAAAAGGTCCCCGGCAGCCCAGCCCTCGTCGAAGAAAAGGTCCCCGGCAGCCCAGCCCTCGTCGAAGAAAAGGTCCCCGGCAGCCCAGCCCTCGTCGAGAATTTTTTCTTTGGGAGCCCAGCCCTCGTCGAAGAAAAGGTCCCCGGCAGCCCAGCCCTCGTCGAAGAAAAGGTCCCCGGCAGCCCAGCCCTCGTCGAAGAAAAGGTCCCCGGCAGCCCAGCCCTCGTCGAAGAAAAGGTCCCCGGCAGCCCAGCCCTCGTCGAAGAAAAGGTCCCCGGCAGCCCAGCCCTCGTCGAAGAAAAGGTCCCCGGCAGCCCAGCCCTCGTCGAAGAAAAGGTCCCCGGCAGCCCAGCCCTCGTCGAGAATTTTTTCTTTGGGAGCCCAGCCCTCGTCGAAGAAAAGGTCCCCGGCAGCCCAGCCCTCGTCGAAGAAAAGGTCCCCGGCAGCCCAGCCCTCGTCGAAGAAAAGGTCCCCGGCAGCCCAGCCCTCGTCGAAGAAAAGGTCCCCGGCAGCCCAGCCCTCGTCGAAGAAAAGGTCCCCGGCAGCCCAGCCCTCGTCGAAGAAAAGGTCCCCGGCAGCCCAGCCCTCGTCGAGAATTTTTTCTTTGGGAGCCCAGCCCTCGTCGAAGAAAAGGTCCCCGGCAGCCCAGCCCTCGTCGAAGAAAAGGTCCCCGGCAGCCCAGCCCTCGTCGAGAATTTTTTCTTTGGGAGCCCAGCCCTCGTCGAAGAAAAGGTCCCCGGCAGCCCAGCCCTCGTCGAAGAAAAGGTCCCCGGCAGCCCAGCCCTCGTCGAAAATTTTTTCTTTTGGAGCCCAGCCCTCGTCGAAGAAAAGGTCCCCGGCAGCCCAGCCCTCGTCGAAGAAAAGGTCCCCGGCAGCCCAGCCCTCGTCGAGAATTTTTTCTTTTGGAGCCCAGCCCTCGTCGAAGAAAAGGTCCACGGCAGCCCAGCCCTCGTCGAAGAAAAGGTCCCCGGCAGCCCAGCCCTCGTCGAGAATTTTTTCTTTGGGAGCCCAGCCCTCGTCGAAGAAAAGGTCCCCGGCAGCCCAGCCCTCGTCGAAGAAAAGGTCCCCGGCAGCCCAGCCCTCGTCGAAGAAAAGGTCCCCGGCAGCCCAGCCCTCGTCGAAGAAAAGGTCCCCGGCAGCCCAGCCCTCGTCGAAGAAAAGGTCCCCGGCAGCCCAGCCCTCGTCGAAGAAAAGGTCCCCGGCAGCCCAGCCCTCGTCGAAAATTTTTTCTTTTGGAGCCCAGCCCTCGTCGAAGAAAAGGTCCCCGGCAGCCCAGCCCTCGTCGAAGAAAAGGTCCCCGGCAGCCCAGCCCTCGTCGAAGAAAAGGTCCCCGGCAGCCCAGCCCTCGTCGAGAATTTTTTCTTTGGGAGCCCAGCCCTCGTCGAAGAAAAGGTCCCCGGCAGCCCAGCCCTCGTCAAAGAAAAGGTCCCCGGCAGCCCAGCCCTCGTCGAAAATTTTTTCTTTTGGAGCCCAGCCCTCGTCGAAGAAAAGGTCCCCGGCAGCCCAGCCCTCGTCGAAGAAAAGGTCCCCGGCAGCCCAGCCCTCGTCGAAGAAAAGGTCCCCGGCAGCCCAGCCCTCGTCGAATATTTTTTCTTTTGGAGCCCAGCCCTCGTCGAAGAAAAGGTCCACGGCAGCCCAGCCCTCGTCGAAAATTTTTTCTTTTGGAGCCCAGCCCTCGTCGAAGAAAAGGTCCCCGGCAGCCCAGCCCTCGTCGAAGAAAAGGTCCCCGGCAGCCCAGCCCTCGTCGAAGAAAAGGTCCCCGGCAGCCCAGCCCTCGTCGAAGAAAAGGTCCCCGGCAGCCCAGCCCTCGTCGAAGAAAAGGTCCCCGGCAGCCCAGCCCTCGTCGAAGAAAAGGTCCCCGGCAGCCCAGCCCTCGTCGAAGAAAAGGTCCCCGGCAGCCCAGCCCTCGTCGAAGAAAAGGTCCCCGGCAGCCCAGCCCTCGTCGAAGAAAAGGTCCCCGGCAGCCCAGCCCTCGTCGAAAATTTTTTCTTTTGGAGCCCAGCCCTCGTCGAAGAAAAGGTCCCCGGCAGCCCAGCCCTCGTCGAGAATTTTTTTTTGGGAGCCCAGCCCTCGTCGAAGAAAAGGTCCCCGGCAGCCCAGCCCTCGTCGAAGAAAAGGTCCCCGGCAGCCCAGCCCTCGTCGAGAATTTTTTCTTTTGGAGCCCAGCCCTCGTCGAAGAAAAGGTCCCCGGCAGCCCAGCCCTCGTCGAAGAAAAGGTCCCCGGCAGCCCAGCCCTCGTCGAGAATTTTTTCTTTGGGAGCCCAGCCCTCGTCGAAGAAAAGGTCCCCGGCAGCCCAGCCCTCGTCGAAAATTTTTTCTTTTGGAGCCCAGCCCTCGTCGAAGAAAAGGTCCCCGGCAGCCCAGCCCTCGTCGAAGAAAAGGTCCCCGGCAGCCCAGCCCTCGTCGAAGAAAAGGTCCCCGGCAGCCCAGCCCTCGTCGAAAATTTTTTCTTTTGGAGCCCAGCCCTCGTCGAAGAAAAGGTCCCCGGCAGCCCAGCCCTCGTCGAAAATTTTTTCTTTTGGAGCCCAGCCCTCGTCGAAGAAAAGGTCCCCGGCAGCCCAGCCCTCGTCGAGAATTTTTTCTTTGGGAGCCCAGCCCTCGTCGAAGAAAAGGTCCCCGGCAGCCCAGCCCTCGTCGAAGAAAAGGTCCCCGGCAGCCCAGCCCTCGTCGAGAATTTTTTCTTTTGGAGCCCAGCCCTCGTCGAAGAAAAGGTCCCCGGCAGCCCAGCCCTCGTCGAAGAAAAGGTCCCCGGCAGCCCAGCCCTCGTCGAGAATTTTTTCTTTGGGAGCCCAGCCCTCGTCGAAGAAAAGGTCCCCGGCAGCCCAGCCCTCGTCGAAGAAAAGGTCCCCGGCAGCCCAGCCCTCGTCGAAAATTTTTTCTTTTGGAGCCCAGCCCTCGTCGAAGAAAAGGTCCCCGGCAGCCCAGCCCTCGTCGAAGAAAAGGTCCCCGGCAGCCCAGCCCTCGTCGAAGAAAAGGTCCCCGGCAGCCCAGCCCTCGTCGAAGAAAAGGTCCCCGGCAGCCCAGCCCTCGTCGAAGAAAAGGTCCCCGGCAGCCCAGCCCTCGTCGAAGAAAAGGTCCCCGGCAGCCCAGCCCTCGTCGAAGAAAAGGTCCCCGGCAGCCCAGCCCTCGTCGAAGAAAAGGTCCCCGGCAGCCCAGCCCTCGTCGAAGAAAAGGTCCCCGGCAGCCCAGCCCTCGTCGAAGAAAAGGTCCCCGGCAGCCCAGCCCTCGTCGAAAATTTTTTCTTTTGGAGCCCAGCCCTCGTCGAAGAAAAGGTCCCCGGCAGCCCAGCCCTCGTCGAAAATTTTTTCTTTTGGAGCCCAGCCCTCGTCGAAGAAAAGGTCCCCGGCAGCCCAGCCCTCGTCGAAGAAAAGGTCCCCGGCAGCCCAGCCCTCGTCGAAGAAAAGGTCCCCGGCAGCCCAGCCCTCGTCGAAGAAAAGGTCCCCGGCAGCCCAGCCCTCGTCGAAGAAAAGGTCCCCGGCAGCCCAGCCCTCGTCGTAAATTTTTTCTTTTGGAGCCCAGCCCTCGTCGAAGAAAAGGTCCCCGGCAGCCCAGCCCTCGTCGAAGAAAAGGTCCCCGGCAGCCCAGCCCTCGTCGAAGAAAAGGTCCCCGGCAGCCCAGCCCTCGTCGAAGAAAAGGTCCCCGGCAGCCCAGCCCTCGTCGAAGAAAAGGTCCCCGGCAGCCCAGCCCTCGTCGAAGAAAAGGTCCCCGGCAGCCCAGCCCTCGTCGAAGAAAAGGTCCCCGGCAGCCCAGCCCTCGTCGAAGAAAAGGTCCCCGGCAGCCCAGCCCTCGTCGAAGAAAAGGTCCCCGGCAGCCCAGCCCTCGTCGAAGAAAAGGTCCCCGGCAGCCCAGCCCTCGTCGAAGAAAAGGTCCCCGGCAGCCCAGCCCTCGTCGAAGAAAAGGTCCCCGGCAGCCCAGCCCTCGTCGAAGAAAAGGTCCCCGGCAGCCCAGCCCTCGTCGAAGAAAAGGTCCCCGGCAGCCCAGCCCTCGTCGAAAATTTTTTCTTTTGCAGCCCAGCCCTCGTCGAAGAAAAGGTCCCCGGCAGCCCAGCCCTCGTCGAAAATTTTTTCTTTTGGAGCCCAGCCCTCGTCGAAGAAAAGGTCCCCGGCAGCCCAGCCCTCGTCGAAGAAAAGGTCCCCGGCAGCCCAGCCCTCGTCGAAGAAAAGGTCCCCGGCAGCCCAGCCCTCGTCGAAGAAAAGGTCCCCGGCAGCCCAGCCCTCGTCGAAGAAAAGGTCCCCGGCAGCCCAGCCCTCGTCGAAGAAAAGGTCCCCGGCAGCCCAGCCCTCGTCGAAGAAAAGGTCCCCGGCAGCCCAGCCCTCGTCGAAGAAAAGGTCCCCGGCAGCCCAGCCCTCGTCGAAGAAAAGGTCCCCGGCAGCCCAGCCCTCGTCGAAAATTTTTTCTTTTGGAGCCCAGCCCTCGTCGAAGAAAAGGTCCCCGGCAGCCCAGCCCTCGTCGAAAATTTTTTCTTTTGGAGCCCAGCCCTCGTCGAAGAAAAGGTCCCCGGCAGCCCAGCCCTCGTCGAAGAAAAGGTCCCCGGCAGCCCAGCCCTCGTCGAAGAAAAGGTCCCCGGCAGCCCAGCCCTCGTCGAAGAAAAGGTCCCCGGCAGCCCAGCCCTCGTCGAAGAAAAGGTCCCCGGCAGCCCAGCCCTCGTCGTAAATTTTTTCTTTTGGAGCCCAGCCCTCGTCGAAGAAAAGGTCCCCGGCAGCCCAGCCCTCGTCGAAGAAAAGGTCCCCGGCAGCCCAGCCCTCGTCGAAGAAAAGGTCCCCGGCAGCCCAGCCCTCGTCGAAGAAAAGGTCCCCGGCAGCCCAGCCCTCGTCGAAGAAAAGGTCCCCGGCAGCCCAGCCCTCGTCGAAGAAAAGGTCCCCGGCAGCCCAGCCCTCGTCGAAGAAAAGGTCCCCCGGCAGCCCAGCCCTCGTCGAAAATTTTTTCTTTTGGAGCCCAGCCCTCGTCGAAGAAAAGGTCCCCGGCAGCCCAGCCCTCGTCGAAGAAAAGGTCCCCGGCAGCCCAGCCCTCGTCGAAGAAAAGGTCCCCGGCAGCCCAGCCCTCGTCGAAGAAAAGGTCCCCGGCAGCCCAGCCCTCGTCGTAAATTTTTTCTTTTGGAGCCCAGCCCTCGTCGAAGAAAAGGTCCCCGGCAGCCCAGCCCTCGTCGAAGAAAAGGTCCCCGGCAGCCCAGCCCTCGTCGAAGAAAAGGTCCCCGGCAGCCCAGCCCTCGTCGAAGAAAAGGTCCCCGGCAGCCCAGCCCTCGTCGAAGAAAAGGTCCCCGGCAGCCCAGCCCTCGTCGAAGAAAAGGTCCCCGGCAGCCCAGCCCTCGTCGAAGAAAAGGTCCCCGGCAGCCCAGCCCTCGTCGAAGAAAAGGTCCCCGGCAGCCCAGCCCTCGTCGAAAATTTTTTCTTTTGGAGCCCAGCCCTCGTCGAAGAAAAGGTCCCCGGCAGCCCAGCCCTCGTCGAAGAAAAGGTCCCCGGCAGCCCAGCCCTCGTCGAAGAAAAGGTCCCCGGCAGCCCAGCCCTCGTCGAAGAAAAGGTCCCCGGCAGCCCAGCCCTCGTCGAAGAAAAGGTCCCCGGCAGCCCAGCCCTCGTCGAAGAAAAGGTCCCCGGCAGCCCAGCCCTCGTCGAAGAAAAGGTCCCCGGCAGCCCAGCCCTCGTCGTAAATTTTTTCTTTTGGAGCCCAGCCCTCGTCGAAGAAAAGGTCCCCGGCAGCCCAGCCCTCGTCGAAGAAAAGGTCCCCGGCAGCCCAGCCCTCGTCGAAGAAAAGGTCCCCGGCAGCCCAGCCCTCGTCGAAGAAAAGGTCCCCGGCAGCCCAGCCCTCGTCGAAGAAAAGGTCCCCGGCAGCCCAGCCCTCGTCGAAGAAAAGGTCCCCGGCAGCCCAGCCCTCGTCGAAGAAAAGGTCCCCGGCAGCCCAGCCCTCGTCGAAGAAAAGGTCCCCGGCAGCCCAGCCCTCGTCGAAGAAAAGGTCCCCGGCAGCCCAGCCCTCGTCGAAGAAAAGGTCCCCGGCAGCCCAGCCCTCGTCGACGAAAAGGTCCCCGGCAGCCCAGCCCTCGTCGAAGAAAAGGTCCCCGGCAGCCCAGCCCTCGTCGAAGAAAAGGTCCCCGGCAGCCCAGCCCTCGTCGAAAATTTTTTCTTTTGGAGCCCAGCCCTCGTCGAAGAAAAGGTCCCCGGCAGCCCAGCCCTCGTCGAAGAAAAGGTCCCCGGCAGCCCAGCCCTCGTCGAAGAAAAGGTCCCCGGCAGCCCAGCCCTCGTCGAAGAAAAGGTCCCCGGCAGCCCAGCCCTCGTCGTAAATTTTTTCTTTTGGAGCCCAGCCCTCGTCGAAGAAAAGGTCCCCGGCAGCCCAGCCCTCGTCGAAGAAAAGGTCCCCGGCAGCCCAGCCCTCGTCGTAAATTTTTTCTTTTGGAGCCCAGCCCTCGTCGAAGAAAAGGTCCCCGGCAGCCCAGCCCTCGTCGAAGAAAAGGTCCCCGGCAGCCCAGCCCTCGTCGAAGAAAAGGTCCCCGGCAGCCCAGCCCTCGTCGAAAATTTTTTCTTTTGGAGCCCAGCCCTCGTCGAAGAAAAGGTCCCCGGCAGCCCAGCCCTCGTCGAAGAAAAGGTCCCCGGCAGCCCAGCCCTCGTCGAAGAAAAGGTCCCCGGCAGCCCAGCCCTCGTCGAAAATTTTTTTTTTGGAGCCCAGCCCTCGTCGAAGAAAAGGTCCCCGGCAGCCCAGCCCTCGTCGAAGAAAAGGTCCCCGGCAGCCCAGCCCTCGTCGAAGAAAAGGTCCCCGGCAGCCCAGCCCTCGTCGAAAATTTTTTCTTTTGGAGCCCAGCCCTCGTCGAAGAAAAGGTCCCCGGCAGCCCAGCCCTCGTCGAAGAAAAGGTCCCCGGCAGCCCAGCCCTCGTCGAAGAAAAGGTCCCCGGCAGCCCAGCCCTCGTCGAAGAAAAGGTCCCCGGCAGCCCAGCCCTCGTCGAAGAAAAGGTCCCCGGCAGCCCAGCCCTCGTCGAAGAAAAGGTCCCCGGCAGCCCAGCCCTCGTCGAAGAAAAGGTCCCCGGCAGCCCAGCCCTCGTCGTAAATTTTTTCTTTTGGAGCCCAGCCCTCGTCGAAGAAAAGGTCCCCGGCAGCCCAGCCCTCGTCGAAGAAAAGGTCCCCGGCAGCCCAGCCCTCGTCGAAGAAAAGGTCCCCGGCAGCCCAGCCCTCGTCGAAGAAAAGGTCCCCGGCAGCCCAGCCCTCGTCGAAGAAAAGGTCCCCGGCAGCCCAGCCCTCGTCGAAGAAAAGGTCCCCGGCAGCCCAGCCCTCGTCGAAGAAAAGGTCCCCGGCAGCCCAGCCCTCGTCGAAGAAAAGGTCCCCGGCAGCCCAGCCCTCGTCGAAGAAAAGGTCCCCGTCAGCCCAGCCCTCGTCGACGAAAAGGTCCCCGGCAGCCCAGCCCTCGTCGAAGAAAAGGTCCCCGGCAGCCCAGCCCTCGTCGAAGAAAAGGTCCCCGGCAGCCCAGCCCTCGTCGAAAATTTTTTCTTTTGGAGCCCAGCCCTCGTCGAAGAAAAGGTCCCCGGCAGCCCAGCCCTCGTCGAAGAAAAGGTCCCCGGCAGCCCAGCCCTCGTCGAAGAAAAGGTCCCCGGCAGCCCAGCCCTCGTCGAAGAAAAGGTCCCCGGCAGCCCAGCCCTCGTCGTAAATTTTTTCTTTTGGAGCCCAGCCCTCGTCGAAGAAAAGGTCCCCGGCAGCCCAGCCCTCGTCGAAGAAAAGGTCCCCGGCAGCCCAGCCCTCGTCGTAAATTTTTTCTTTTGGAGCCCAGCCCTCGTCGAAGAAAAGGTCCCCGGCAGCCCAGCCCTCGTCGAAGAAAAGGTCCCCGGCAGCCCAGCCCTCGTCGAAGAAAAGGTCCCCGGCAGCCCAGCCCTCGTCGAAAATTTTTTCTTTTGGAGCCCAGCCCTCGTCGAAGAAAAGGTCCCCGGCAGCCCAGCCCTCGTCGAAGAAAAGGTCCCCGGCAGCCCAGCCCTCGTCGAAGAAAAGGTCCCCGGCAGCCCAGCCCTCGTCGAAAATTTTTTTTTTGGAGCCCAGCCCTCGTCGAAGAAAAGGTCCCCGGCAGCCCAGCCCTCGTCGAAGAAAAGGTCCCCGGCAGCCCAGCCCTCGTCGTAAATTTTTTCTTTTGGAGCCCAGCCCTCGTCGAAGAAAAGGTCCCCGGCAGCCCAGCCCTCGTCGAAGAAAAGGTCCCCGGCAGCCCAGCCCTCGTCGTAAATTTTTTCTTTTGGAGCCCAGCCCTCGTCGAAGAAAAGGTCCCCGGCAGCCCAGCCCTCGTCGAAGAAAAGGTCCCCGGCAGCCCAGCCCTCGTCGAAGAAAAGGTCCCCGGCAGCCCAGCCCTCGTCGAAGAAAAGGTCCCCGGCAGCCCAGCCCTCGTCGAAGAAAAGGTCCCCGGCAGCCCAGCCCTCGTCGAAAATTTTTTCTTTTGGAGCCCAGCCCTCGTCGAAGAAAAGGTCCCCGGCAGCCCAGCCCTCGTCGAAGAAAAGGTCCCCGGCAGCCCAGCCCTCGTCGAAGAAAAGGTCCCCGGCAGCCCAGCCCTCGTCGAAAATTTTTTCTTTTGGAGCCCAGCCCTCGTCGAAGAAAAGGTCCCCGGCAGCCCAGCCCTCGTCGAAGAAAAGGTCCCCGGCAGCCCAGCCCTCGTCGTAAATTTTTTCTTTTGGAGCCCAGCCCTCGTCGTAAATTTTTTCTTTTGGAGCCCAGCCCTCGTCGTAAATTTTTTCTTTTGGAGCCCAGCCCTCGTCGAAGAAAAGGTCCCCGGCAGCCCAGCCCTCGTCGAAGAAAAGGTCCCCGGCAGCCCAGCCCTCGTCGAAAATTTTTTCTTTTGGAGCCCAGCCCTCGTCGAAGAAAAGGTCCCCGGCAGCCCAGCCCTCGTCGAAAATTTTTTCTTTTGGAGCCCAGCCCTCGTCGAAGAAAAGGTCCCCGGCAGCCCAGCCCTCGTCGAAGAAAAGGTCCCCGGCAGCCCAGCCCTCGTCGAAGAAAAGGTCCCCGGCAGCCCAGCCCTCGTCGAAGAAAAGGTCCCCGGCAGCCCAGCCCTCGTCGAAAATTTTTTCTTTTGGAGCCCAGCCCTCGTCGAAGAAAAGGTCCCCGGCAGCCCAGCCCTCGTCGAAGAAAAGGTCCCCGGCAGCCCAGCCCTCGTCGAAAATTTTTTCTTTTGGAGCCCAGCCCTCGTCGAAGAAAAGGTCCCCGGCAGCCCAGCCCTCGTCGGAAATTTTCTCTTTTGGAGCCCAGCCCTCGTCGAAGAAAAGGTCCCCGGCAGCCCAGCCCTCGTCGAAAATTTTTTCTTTTGGAGCCCAGCCCTCGTCGAAGAAAAGGTCCCCGGCAGCCCAGCCCTCGTCGAAAATTTTCTCTTTTGGAGCCCAGCCCTCGTCGAAGAAAAGGTCCCCGGCAGCCCAGCCCTCGTCGAAAATTTTTTCTTTTGGAGCCTAGCCCTCGTCGAAAATTTTTTCTTTTGGAGCCCAGCCCTCGTCAAAGAAAAGGTCCCCGGCAGCCCAGCCCTCGTCGAAGAAAAGGTCCCCGGCAGCCCAGCCCTCGTCGAAGAAAAGGTCCCCGGCAGCCCAGCCCTCGTCGAAAATTTTTTCTTTTGGAGCCCAGCCCTCGTCGAAGAAAAGGTCCCCGGCAGCCCAGCCCTCGTCGAAGAAAAGGTCCCCGGCAGCCCAGCCCTCGTCGAAGAAAAGGTCCCCGGCAGCCCAGCCCTCGTCGAAAATTTTTTCTTTTGGAGCCCAGCCCTCGTCGAAGAAAAGGTCCCCGGCAGCCCAGCCCTCGTCGAAGAAAAGGTCCCCGGCAGCCCAGCCCTCGTCGAAGAAAAGGTCCCCGGCAGCCCAGCCCTCGTCGAAAATTTTTTCTTTTGGAGCCCAGCCCTCGTCGAAGAAAAGGTCCCCGGCAGCCCAGCCCTCGTCGAAAATTTTTTCTTTTGGAGCCCAGCCCTCGTCGAAGAAAAGGTCCCCGGCAGCCCAGCCCTCGTCGAAAATTTTTTCTTTTGGAGCCCAGCCCTCGTCGAAGAAAAGGTCCCCGGCAGCCCAGCCCTCGTCGAAGAAAAGGTCCCCGGCAGCCCAGCCCTCGTCGAAGAAAAGGTCCCCGGCAGCCCAGCCCTCGTCGAAGAAAAGGTCCCCGGCAGCCCAGCCCTCGTCGAAGAAAAGGTCCCCGGCAGCCCAGCCCTCGTCGAAGAAAAGGTCCCCGGCAGCCCAGCCCTCGTCGAAGAAAAGGTCCCCGGCAGCCCAGCCCTCGTCGAAGAAAAGGTCCCCGGCAGCCCAGCCCTCGTCGAGAATTTTTTCTTTGGGAGCCGAGCCCTCGTCGAAGAAAAGGTCCCCGGCAGCCCAGCCCTCGTCGAAGAAAAGGTCCCCGGCAGCCCAGCCCTCGTCGAAGAAAAGGTCCCCGGCAGCCCAGCCCTCGTCGAAGAAAAGGTCCCCGGCAGCCCAGCCCTCGTCGAAAATTTTTTCTTTTGGAGCCCAGCCCTCGTCGAAGAAAAGGTCCCCGGCAGCCCAGCCCTCGTCGAAAATTTTTTCTTTTGGAGCCCAGCCCTCGTCGAAGAAAAGGTCCCCGGCAGCCCAGCCCTCGTCGAAGAAAAGGTCCCCGGCAGCCCAGCCCTCGTCGAAGAAAAGGTCCCCGGCAGCCCAGCCCTCGTCGAAAATTTTTTCTTTTGGAGCCCAGCCCTCGTCGAAGAAAAGGTCCCCGGCAGCCCAGCCCTCGTCGAAAATTTTTTCTTTTGGAGCCCAGCCCTCGTCGAAGAAAAGGTCCCCGGCAGCCCAGCCCTCGTCGAAAATTTTTTCTTTTGGAGCCCAGCCCTCGTCGAAGAAAAGGTCCCCGGCAGCCCAGCCCTCGTCGAAGAAAAGGTCCCCGGCAGCCCAGCCCTCGTCGAAGAAAAGGTCCCCGGCAGCCCAGCCCTCGTCGAAGAAAAGGTCCCCGGCAGCCCAGCCCTCGTCGAAGAAAAGGTCCCCGGCAGCCCAGCCCTCGTCGAAGAAAAGGTCCCCGGCAGCCCAGCCCTCGTCGAGAATTTTTTCTTTGGGAGCCGAGCCCTCGTCGAAGAAAAGGTCCCCGGCAGCCCAGCCCTCGTCGAAGAAAAGGTCCCCGGCAGCCCAGCCCTCGTCGAAGAAAAGGTCCCCGGCAGCCCAGCCCTCGTCGAAGAAAAGGTCCCCGGCAGCCCAGCCCTCGTCGAAAATTTTTTCTTTTGGAGCCCAGCCCTCGTCGAAGAAAAGGTCCCCGGCAGCCCAGCCCTCGTCGAAAATTTTTTCTTTTGGAGCCCAGCCCTCGTCGAAGAAAAGGTCCCCGGCAGCCCAGCCCTCGTCGAAAATTTTTTCTTTTGGAGCCCAGCCCTCGTCGAAGAAAAGGTCCCCGGCAGCCCAGCCCTCGTCGAAGAAAAGGTCCCCGGCAGCCCAGCCCTCGTCGAAGAAAAGGTCCCCGGCAGCCCAGCCCTCGTCGAAGAAAAGGTCCCCGGCAGCCCAGCCCTCGTCGAAGAAAAGGTCCCCGGCAGCCCAGCCCTCGTCGAAGAAAAGGTCCCCGGCAGCCCAGCCCTCGTCGAAGAAAAGGTCCCCGGCAGCCCAGCCCTCGTCGAAGAAAAGGTCCCCGGCAGCCCAGCCCTCGTCGAAGAAAAGGTCCCCGGCAGCCCAGCCCTCGTCGAAGAAAAGGTCCCCGGCAGCCCAGCCCTCGTCGAAGAAAAGGTCCCCGGCAGCCCAGCCCTCGTCGAAGAAAAGGTCCCCGGCAGCCCAGCCCTCGTCGAAGAAAAGGTCCCCGGCAGCCCAGCCCTCGTCGAAGAAAAGGTCCCCGGCAGCCCAGCCCTCGTCGAAGAAAAGGTCCCCGGCAGCCCAGCCCTCGTCGAAGAAAAGGTCCCCGGCAGCCCAGCCCTCGTCGAAGAAAAGGTCCCCGGCAGCCCAGCCCTCGTCGAAGAAAAGGTCCCCGGCAGCCCAGCCCTCGTCGAAGAAAAGGTCCCCGGCAGCCCAGCCCTCGTCGAAGAAAAGGTCCCCGGCAGCCCAGCCCTCGTCGAAGAAAAGGTCCCCGGCAGCCCAGCCCTCGTCGAAGAAAAGGTCCCCGGCAGCCCAGCCCTCGTCGAAGAAAAGGTCCCCGGCAGCCCAGCCCTCGTCGAAGAAAAGGTCCCCGGCAGCCCAGCCCTCGTCGAAGAAAAGGTCCCCGGCAGCCCAGCCCTCGTCGAAGAAAAGGTCCCCGGCAGCCCAGCCCTCGTCGAAGAAAAGGTCCCCGGCAGCCCAGCCCTCGTCGAGAATTTTTTCTTTGGGAGCCCAGCCCTCGTCGAAGAAAAGGTCCCCGGCAGCCCAGCCCTCGTCGAAGAAAAGGTCCCCGGCAGCCCAGCCCTCGTCGAAGAAAAGGTCCCCGGCAGCCCAGCCCTCGTCGAAGAAAAGGTCCCCGGCAGCCCAGCCCTCGTCGAAGAAAAGGGTCCCCGGCAGCCCAGCCCTCGTCGAAGAAAAGGTCCCCGGCAGCCCAGCCCTCGTCGAAGAAAAGGTCCCCGGCAGCCCAGCCCTCGTCGAAGAAAAGGTCCCCGGCAGCCCAGCCCTCGTCGAGAATTTTTTCTTTGGGAGCCCAGCCCTCGTCGAAGAAAAGGTCCCCGGCAGCCCAGCCCTCGTCGAAGAAAAGGTCCCCGGCAGCCCAGCCCTCGTCGAGAATTTTTTCTTTGGGAGCCCAGCCCTCGTCGAAGAAAAGGTCCCCGGCAGCCCAGCCCTCGTCGAAGAAAAGGTCCCCGGCAGCCCAGCCCTCGTCGAAGAAAAGGTCCCCGGCAGCCCAGCCCTCGTCGAAGAAAAGGTCCCCGGCAGCCCAGCCCTCGTCGAAGAAAAGGTCCCCGGCAGCCCAGCCCTCGTCGAAGAAAAGGTCCCCGGCAGCCCAGCCCTCGTCGAAGAAAAGGTCCCCGGCAGCCCAGCCCTCGTCGAGATTTTTTCTTTGGGAGCCCAGCCCTCGTCGAAGAAAAGGTCCCCGGCAGCCCAGCCCTCGTCGAAGAAAAGGTCCCCGGCAGCCCAGCCCTCGTCGAGAATTTTTTCTTTGGGAGCCCAGCCCTCGTCGAAGAAAAGGTCCCCGGCAGCCCAGCCCTCGTCGAAGAAAAGGTCCCCGGCAGCCCAGCCCTCGTCGAGAATTTTTTCTTTGGGAGCCCAGCCCTCGTCGAAGAAAAGGTCCCCGGCAGCCCAGCCCTCGTCGAAGAAAAGGTCCCCGGCAGCCCAGCCCTCGTCGAAGAAAAGGTCCCCGGCAGCCCAGCCCTCGTCGAAGAAAAGGTCCCCGGCAGCCCAGCCCTCGTCGAAGAAAAGGTCCCGGCAGCCCAGCCCTCGTCGAAGAAAAGGTCCCCGGCAGCCCAGCCCTCGTCGAAGAAAAGGTCCCCGGCAGCCCAGCCCTCGTCGAAGAAAAGGTCCCCGGCAGCCCAGCCCTCGTCGAAGAAAAGGTCCCCGGCAGCCCAGCCCTCGTCGAGAATTTTTTCTTTGGGAGCCCCAGCCCTCGTCGAAGAAAAGGTCCCCGGCAGCCCAGCCCTCGTCGAAGAAAAGGTCCCCGGCAGCCCAGCCCTCGTCGAGAATTTTTTCTTTGGGAGCCCAGCCCTCGTCGAAGAAAAGGTCCCCGGCAGCCCAGCCCTCGTCGAAGAAAAGGTCCCCGGCAGCCCAGCCCTCGTCGAAGAAAAGGTCCCCGGCAGCCCAGCCCTCGTCGAAGAAAAGGTCCCCGGCAGCCCCAGCCCTCGTCGAAGAAAAGGTCCCCGGCAGCCCAGCCCTCGTCGAAGAAAAGGTCCCCGGCAGCCCAGCCCTCGTCGAAGAAAAGGTCCCCGGCAGCCCAGCCCTCGTCGAAGAAAAGGTCCCCGGCAGCCCAGCCCTCGTCGAAGAAAAGGTCCCCGGCAGCCCAGCCCTCGTCGAGAATTTTTTCTTTGGGAGCCCAGCCCTCGTCGAAGAAAAGGTCCCCGGCAGCCCAGCCCTCGTCGAAAATTTTCTCTTTTGGAGCCCAGCCCTCGTCGAAGAAAAGGTCCCCGGCAGCCCAGCCCTCGTCGAAAATTTTTTCTTTTGGAGCCTAGCCCTCGTCGAAAATTTTTTCTTTTGGAGCCCAGCCCTCGTCAAAGAAAAGGTCCCCGGCAGCCCAGCCCTCGTCGAAGAAAAGGTCCCCGGCAGCCCAGCCCTCGTCGAAGAAAAGGTCCCCGGCAGCCCAGCCCTCGTCGAAAATATTTTCTTTTGGAGCCCAGCCCTCGTCGAAGAAAAGGTCCCCGGCAGCCCAGCCCTCGTCGAAGAAAAGGTCCCCGGCAGCCCAGCCCTCGTCGAAGAAAAGGTCCCCGGCAGCCCAGCCCTCGTCGAAAATTTTTTCTTTTGGAGCCCAGCCCTCGTCGAAGAAAAGGTCCCCGGCAGCCCAGCCCTCGTCGAAGAAAAGGTCCCCGGCAGCCCAGCCCTCGTCGAAGAAAAGGTCCCCGGCAGCCCAGCCCTCGTCGAAAATTTTTTCTTTTGGAGCCCAGCCCTCGTCGAAGAAAAGGTCCCCGGCAGCCCAGCCCTCGTCGAAAATTTTTTCTTTTGGAGCCCAGCCCTCGTCGAAGAAAAGGTCCCCGGCAGCCCAGCCCTCGTCGAAAATTTTTTCTTTTGGAGCCCAGCCCTCGTCGAAGAAAAGGTCCCCGGCAGCCCAGCCCTCGTCGAAGAAAAGGTCCCCGGCAGCCCAGCCCTCGTCGAAGAAAAGGTCCCCGGCAGCCCAGCCCTCGTCGAAGAAAAGGTCCCCGGCAGCCCAGCCCTCGTCGAAGAAAAGGTCCCCGGCAGCCCAGCCCTCGTCGAAGAAAAGGTCCCCGGCAGCCCAGCCCTCGTCGAAGAAAAGGTCCCCGGCAGCCCAGCCCTCGTCGAAGAAAAGGTCCCCGGCAGCCCAGCCCTCGTCGAGAATTTTTTCTTTGGGAGCCGAGCCCTCGTCGAAGAAAAGGTCCCCGGCAGCCCAGCCCTCGTCGAAGAAAAGGTCCCCGGCAGCCCAGCCCTCGTCGAAGAAAAGGTCCCCGGCAGCCCAGCCCTCGTCGAAGAAAAGGTCCCCGGCAGCCCAGCCCTCGTCGAAAATTTTTTCTTTTGGAGCCCAGCCCTCGTCGAAGAAAAGGTCCCCGGCAGCCCAGCCCTCGTCGAAAATTTTTTCTTTTGGAGCCCAGCACTCGTCGAAGAAAAGGTCCCCGGCAGCCCAGCCCTCGTCGAAGAAAAGGTCCCCGGCAGCCCAGCCCTCGTCGAAGAAAAGGTCACCGGCAGCCCAGCCCTCGTCGAAAATTTTTTCTTTTGGAGCCCAGCCCTCGTCGAAGAAAAGGTCCCCGGCAGCCCAGCCCTCGTCGAAAATTTTTTCTTTTGGAGCCCAGCCCTCGTCGAAGAAAAGGTCCCCGGCAGCCCAGCCCTCGTCGAAAATTTTTTCTTTTGGAGCCCAGCCCTCGTCGAAGAAAAGGTCCCCGGCAGCCCAGCCCTCGTCGAAGAAAAGGTCCCCGGCAGCCCAGCCCTCGTCGAAGAAAAGGTGCCCGGCAGCCCAGCCCTCGTCGAAGAAAAGGTCCCCGGCAGCCCAGCCCTCGTCGAAGAAAAGGTCCCCGGCAGCCCAGCCCTCGTCGAAGAAAAGGTCCCCGGCAGCCCAGCCCTCGTCGAGAATTTTTTCTTTGGGAGCCGAGCCCTCGTCGAAGAAAAGGTCCCCGGCAGCCCAGCCCTCGTCGAAGAAAAGGTCCCCGGCAGCCCAGCCCTCGTCGAAGAAAAGGTCCCCGGCAGCCCAGCCCTCGTCGAAGAAAAGGTCCCCGGCAGCCCAGCCCTCGTCGAAAATTTTTTCTTTTGGAGCCCAGCCCTCGTCGAAGAAAAGGTCCCCGGCAGCCCAGCCCTCGTCGAAAATTTTTTCTTTTGGAGCCCAGCCCTCGTCGAAGAAAAGGTCCCCGGCAGCCCAGCCCTCGTCGAAAATTTTTTCTTTTGGAGCCCAGCCCTCGTCGAAGAAAAGGTCCCCGGCAGCCCAGCCCTCGTCGAAGAAAAGGTCCCCGGCAGCCCAGCCCTCGTCGAAGAAAAGGTCCCCGGCAGCCCAGCCCTCGTCGAAGAAAAGGTCCCCGGCAGCCCAGCCCTCGTCGAAGAAAAGGTCCCCGGCAGCCCAGCCCTCGTCGAAGAAAAGGTCCCCGGCAGCCCAGCCCTCGTCGAAGAAAAGGTCCCCGGCAGCCCAGCCCTCGTCGAAGAAAAGGTCCCCGGCAGCCCAGCCCTCGTCGAAGAAAAGGTCCCCGGCAGCCCAGCCCTCGTCGAAGAAAAGGTCCCCGGCAGCCCAGCCCTCGTCGAAGAAAAGGTCCCCGGCAGCCCAGCCCTCGTCGAAGAAAAGGTCCCCGGCAGCCCAGCCCTCGTCGAAGAAAAGGTCCCCGGCAGCCCAGCCCTCGTCGAAGAAAAGGTCCCCGGCAGCCCAGCCCTCGTCGAAGAAAAGGTCCCCGGCAGCCCAGCCCTCGTCGAGAATTTTTTCTTTGGGAGCCCAGCCCTCGTCGAAGAAAAGGTCCCCGGCAGCCCAGCCCTCGTCGAAGAAAAGGTCCCCGGCAGCCCAGCCCTCGTCGAAGAAAAGGTCCCCGGCAGCCCAGCCCTCGTCGAAGAAAAGGTCCCCGGCAGCCCAGCCCTCGTCGAAGAAAAGGTCCCCGGCAGCCCAGCCCTCGTCGAAGAAAAGGTCCCCGGCAGCCCAGCCCTCGTCGAGAATTTTTTCTTTGGGAGCCCAGCCCTCGTCGAAGAAAAGGTCCCCGGCAGCCCAGCCCTCGTCGAAGAAAAGGTCCCCGGCAGCCCAGCCCTCGTCGAAGAAAAGGTCCCCGGCAGCCCAGCCCTCGTCGAAGAAAAGGTCCCCGGCAGCCCAGCCCTCGTCGAAGAAAAGGTCCCCGGCAGCCCAGCCCTCGTCGAGAATTTTTTCTTTGGGAGCCCAGCCCTCGTCGAAGAAAAGGTCCCCGGCAGCCCAGCCCTCGTCGAAGAAAAGGTCCCCGGCAGCCCAGCCCTCGTCGAGAATTTTTTCTTTGGGAGCCGAGCCCTCGTCGAAGAAAAGGTCCCCGGCAGCCCAGCCCTCGTCGAAGAAAAGGTCCCCGGCAGCCCAGCCCTCGTCGAAGAAAAGGTCCCCGGCAGCCCAGCCCTCGTCGAAGAAAAGGTCCCCGGCAGCCCAGCCCTCGTCGAAGAAAAGGTCCCCGGCAGCCCAGCCCTCGTTGAAGAAAAGGTCCCCGGCAGCCCAGCCCTCGTCGAAGAAAAGGTCCCCGGCAGCCCAGCCCTCGTCGAGAATTTTTTCTTTGGGAGCCGAGCCCTCGTCGAAGAAAAGGTCCCCGGCAGCCCAGCCCTCGTCGAAGAAAAGGTCCCCGGCAGCCCAGCCCTCGTCGAGAATTTTTTCTTTGGGAGCCGAGCCCTCGTCGAAGAAAAGGTCCCCGGCAGCCCAGCCCTCGTCGAAGAAAAGGTCCCCGGCAGCCCAGCCCTCGTCGAAGAAAAGGCCCCCGGCAGCCCAGCCCTCGTCGAAGAAAAGGTCCCCGGCAGCCCAGCCCTCGTCGAAGAAAAGGCCCCCGGCAGCCCAGCCCTCGTCGAAGAAAAGGTCCCCGGCAGCCCAGCCCTCGTCGAAGAAAAGGCCCCCGGCAGCCCAGCCCTCGTCGAAGAAAAGGTCCCCGGCAGCCCAGCCCTCGTCGAAGAAAAGGTCCCCGGCAGCCCAGCCCTCGTCGAAGAAAAGGTCCCCGGCAGCCCAGCCCTCGTCGAAGAAAAGGTCCCCGGCAGCCCAGCCCTCGTCGAAGAAAAGGTCCCCGGCAGCCCAGCCCTCGTCGAAAATTTTTTCTTTTGGAGCCCAGCCCTCGTCGAAGAAAAGGTCCCCGGCAGCCCAGCCCTCGTCGAAGAAAAGGTCCCCGGCAGCCCAGCCCTCGTCGAAAATTTTTTCTTTTGGAGCCCAGCCCTCGTCGAAGAAAAGGTCCCCGGCAGCCCAGCCCTCGTCGAAGAAAAGGTCCCCGGCAGCCCAGCCCTCGTCGAAAATTTTTTCTTTTGGAGCCCAGCCCTCGTCGAAGAAAAGGTCCCCGGCAGCCCAGCCCTCATCGAAGAAAAGGTCCCCGGCAGCCCAGCCCTCGTCGAAGAAAAGGTCCCCGGCAGCCCAGCCCTCGTCGAAGAAAAGGTCCCCGGCAGCCCAGCCCTCGTCGAGAATTTTTTCTTCGGGAGCCCAGCCCTCGTCGAAGAAAAGGTCCCCGGCAGCCCAGCCCTCGTCGAAGAAAAGGTCCCCGGCAGCCCAGCCCTCGTCGAAGAAAAGGTCCCCGGCAGCCCAGCCCTCGTCGAAGAAAAGGTCCCCGGCAGCCCAGCCCTCGTCGAAGAAAAGGTCCCCGGCAGCCCAGCCCTCGTCGAAGAAAAGGTCCCCGGCAGCCCAGCCCTCGTCGAAGAAAAGGTCCCCGGCAGCCCAGCCCTCGTCGAAAATTTTTTATTTGCGAGCCGAGGCCTCGTCGAAGAAAAGGTCCCCGGCAGCCCAGCCCTCGTCGAAGAAAAGGTCCCCGGCAGCAGAGCCCTCGTCGAGAATTTTCTCTTCGGGAGCAGAGCCCTCGTCGAAGAAAAGGTCCCCGGCATCCCAGCCCTCGTCGTAGAAAAGGTCCCCGGCATCCCAGACCTCGTCGAGAATTTTTTCTTCGGGAGCCGAGCCCTCGTCGAAGAAAAGGTCCCCGGCACCCAAGAACTCGTCGAAGAAAAGGTCCCCGGCAGCCCAGCCCTCGTCAAGAATTTTTTCTTCGGGAGCCGAGCACTCGTCGAAGAAAAGGTCCCCGGCAGCCCAGCCCTCGTCGAGAATTTTTTCTTCGGGAGCCGAGCCCTGGTCGAAGAAAAGATCCCCGGCAGCCCAGCCCTCGTCGAAGAAAAGGTCCCCGGCAGCCCAGCCCTCGTTGAGAATTTTTTCTTCGGGAGCCGAGCCCTCGTCGAAGAAAAGGTCCCCGGCACCCCAGACCTCGTCGAAGAAAAGGTCCCCGGCACCCCAGACCTCGTCGAAGAAAAGGTCCCCGGCACCGCAGACCTCGTCGACGAAAAGGTCCCCGGCAGCCCAGCCCTCGTCGAAGAAAAGGTCCCCGGCAGCCCAGCCCTCGTCGAAGAAAAGGTCCCCGGCAGCCCAGCCCTCGTCGAAGAAAAGGTCCCCGGCAGCCCAGCCCTCGTCGAAGAAAAGGTCCCCGGCAGCCCAGCCCTCGTCGAAGAAAAGGTCCCCGGCAGCCCAGCCCTCGTCGAAGAAAAGGTCCCCGGCAGCCCAGCCCTCGTCGAAGAAAAGGTCCCCGGCAGCCCAGCCCTCGTCGAGAATTTTTTCTTCGGGAGCCCAGCCCTCGTCGAAGAAAAGGTCCCCGGCAGCCCAGCCCTCGTCGAAGAAAAGGTCCCCGGCAGCCCCGCCCTCGTCGAAGAAAAGGTCCCCGGCAGCCCAGCCCTCGTCGAAGAAAAGGTCCCCGGCAGCCCAGCCCTCGTCGAAGAAAAGGTCCCCGGCAGCCCAGCCCTCGTCGAAGAAAAGGTCCCCGGCAGCCCAGCCCTCGTCGAAGAAAAGGTCCCCGGCAGCGCAGCCCTCGTCGAAGAAAAGGTCCCCGGCAGCCCAGCCCTCGTCGAAGAAAAGGTCCCCGGCAGCCCAGCCCTCGTCGAGAATTTTTTCTTCGGAGCCGAGCCCTCGTCGAAGAAAAGGTCCCCGGCAGCCCAGCCCTCGTCGAAGAAAAGGTCCCCGGCAGCCCAGCCCTCGTCGAAGAAAAGGTCCCCGGCAGCCCAGCCCTCGTCGAGAATTTTTTCTTCGGGAGCCCAGCCCTCGTCGAAGAAAAGGTCCCCGGCAGCCCAGCCCTCGTCGAAGAAAAGGTCCCCGGCAGCCCAGCCCTCGTCGAAGAAAAGGTCCCCGGCAGCCCAGCCCTCGTCGAAGAAAAGGTCCCCGGCAGCCCAGCCCTCGTCGAAGAAAAGGTCCCCGGCAGCCCAGCCCTCGTCGAAGAAAAGGTCCCCGGCAGCCCAGCCCTCGTCGAAGAAAAGGTCCCCGGCAGCCCAGCCCTCGTCGAAGAAAAGGTCCCCGGCAGCCCAGCCCTCGTCGAAGAAAAGGTCCCCGGCAGCGCAGCCCTCGTCGAAGAAAAGGTCCCCGGCAGCCCAGCCCTCGTCGAAGAAAAGGTCCCCGGCAGCCCAGCCCTCGTTGAGAATTTTTTCTTCGGAGCCGAGCCCTCGTCGAAGAAAAGGTCCCCGGCAGCCCAGCCCTCGTCGAAGAAAAGGTCCCCGGCAGCCCAGCCCTCGTCGAAGAAAAGGTCCCCGGCAGCCCAGCCCTCGTCGAGAATTTTTTCTTCGGGAGCCCAGCCCTCGTCGAAGAAAAGGTCCCCGGCAGCCCAGCCCTCGTCGAAGAAAAGGTCCCCGGCAGCCCAGCCCTCGTCGAAGAAAAGGTCCCCGGCAGCCCAGCCCTCGTCGAAGAAAAGGTCCCCGGCAGCCCAGCCCTCGTCGAAGAAAAGGTCCCCGGCAGCCCAGCCCTCGTCGAAGAAAAGGTCCCCGGCAGCCCAGCCCTCGTCGAAGAAAAGGTCCCCGGCAGCCCAGCCCTCGTCGAAGAAAAGGTCCCCGGCAGCCCAGCCCTCGTCGAAGAAAAGGTCCCCGGCAGCCCAGCCCTCGTCGAGAATTTTTTCTTCGGAGCCGAGCCCTCGTCGAAGAAAAGGTCCCCGGCAGCCCAGCCCTCGTCGAAGAAAAGGTCCCCGGCAGCCCAGCCCTCGTCGAGAATTTTGTATTCGGCAGCCGAGCCCTCGTCGAAGAAAAGGTCCCCGGCAGCCCAGCCCTCGTCGAGAATTTTTTCTTCGGGAGCCGAGCCCTCGTCGAAGAAAAGGTCCCCGGCAGCCCAGCCCTCGTCGAAGAAAAGGTCCCCGGCAGCCCAGCCCTCGTCGAAGAAAAGGTCCCCGGCAGCCCAGCCCTCGTCGAGAATTTTTTCTTCGGGAGCCAAGCCCTCGTCGAAGAAAAGGTCCCTGGCAGCCCAGCCCTCGTCGAAGAAAAGGTCCACGGCAGCCCAGCCCTCGTCGAAGAAAAGGTCCCCGGCAGCCCAGCCCTCGTCGAAGAAAAGGTCCCCGGCAGCCCAGCCCTCGTCGAAGAAAAGGTCCCCGGCAGCCCAGCCCTCGTCGAAGAAAAGGTCCCCGGCAGCCCAGCCCTCGTCGAAGAAAAGGTCCCCGGCAGCCCAGCCCTCGTCGAAGAAAAGGTCCCCGGCAGCCCAGCCCTCGTCGAAGAAAAGGTCCCCGGCAGCCCAGCCCTCGTCGAAGAAAAGGTCCCCGGCAGCCCAGCCCTCGTCGAAGAAAAGGTCCCCGGCAGCCCAGCCCTCGTCGAGAATTTTGTATTCGGCAGCCGAGCCCTCGTCGAAGAAAAGGTCCCCGGCAGCCCAGCCCTCGTCGAAGAAAAGGTCCCCGGCAGCCCAGCCCTCATCGAGAATTTTTTCTTCGGGAGCCGAGCCCTCGTCGAAGAAAAGGT
This sequence comes from Harpia harpyja, assembly GCF_026419915.1. NCBI lineage: Eukaryota > Metazoa > Chordata > Aves > Accipitriformes > Accipitridae > Harpia > Harpia harpyja. The sequence goes on along the minus strand of NW_026293237.1, from coordinate 47,492 downwards.
CCCCGGCAGCCCAGCCCTCGTCGAAGAAAAGGTCCCCGGCAGCCCAGCCCTCGTCGAAGAAAAGGTCCCCGGCAGCCCAGCCCTCGTCGAAGAAAAGGTCCCCGGCAGCCCAGCCCTCGTCGAAGAAAAGGTCCCCGGCTGCCCAGCCCTCGTCGAAGAAAAGGTCCCCGGCAGCCCAGCCCTCGTCGAAGAAAAGGTCCCCGGCAGCCCAGCCCTCGTCGAAGAAAAGGTCCCCGGCAGCCCAGCCCTCGTCGAAGAAAAGGTCCCCGGCAGCCCAGCCCTCGTCGAAGAAAAGGTCCCCGGCAGCCCAGCCCTCGTCGAGAATTTTGTATTCGGCAGCCGAGCCCTCGTCGAAGAAAAGGTCCCCGGCAGCCCAGCCCTCGTCGAGAATTTTGTATTCGGCAGCCGAGCCCTCGTCGAAGAAAAGGTCCCCGGCAGCCCAGCCCTCGTCGAAGAAAAGGTCCCCGGCAGCCCAGCCCTCGTCGAGAATTTTTTCTTCGGCAGCCGAGCCCTCGTCGAAGAAAAGGTCCCCGGCAGCCCAGCCCTCGTCGAAGAAAAGGTCCCCGGCAGCCCAGCCCTCGTCGAAGAAAAGGTCCCCGGCAGCCCAGCCCTCGTCGAGAATTTTTTCTTCGGGAGCCGAGCCCTCGTCGACGAAAAGGTCCCCGGCAGCCCAGCCCTCGTCGAAGAAAAGGTCCGCGGCAGCCCAGCCCTCGTCGAAGAAAAGGTCCCCGGCAGCCCAGCCCTCGTCGAGAATTTTTTCTTCGAGAGCCGAGCCCTCGTCGAAGAAAAGGTCCCCGGCAGCCCAGCCCTCGTCGAAGAAAAGGTCCCCGGCAGCCCAGCCCTCGTCGAAGAAAAGGTCCCCGGCAGCCCAGCCCTCGTCGAGAATTTTTTCTTCGGGAGCCGAGCCCTCGTCGAAGAAAAGGTCCCCGGCAGCCCAGCCCTCGTCGACGAAAAGGTCCCCGGCAGCCCAGCCCTCGTCGAAGAAAAGGTCCCCGGCAGCCCAGCCCTCGTCGAAGAAAAGGTCCCCGGCAGCCCAGCCCTCGTCGAAGAAAAGGTCCCCGGCAGCCCAGCACTCGTCGAAGAAAAGCTCCCCGGCAGCCCAGCCCTCGTCGAAGAAAAGCTCCCCGGCAGCCCAGCCCTCGTCGAAGAAAAGCTCCCCGGCAGCCCAGCCCTCGTCGAAGAAAAGCTCCCCGGCAGCCCAGCCCTCGTCGAAGAAAAGGTCCCCGGCAGCCCAGCCCTCCTCGAAGAAAAGCTCCCCGGCAGCCCAGCCCTCCTCGAAGAAAAGCTCCCCGGCAGCCCAGCCCTCCTCGAAGAAAAGCTCCCCGGCAGCCCAGCCCTCCTCGAAGAAAAGCTCCCCGGCAGCCCAGCCCTCCTCGAAGAAAAGCTCCCCGGCAGCCCAGCCCTCGTCGAAGAAAAGCTCCCCGGCAGCCCAGCCCTCGTCGAAGAAAAGCTCCCCGGCAGCCCAGCCCTCGTCGAAGAAAAGCTCCCCGGCAGCCCAGCCCTCGTCGAAGAAAAGCTCCCCGGCAGCCCAGCCCTCGTCGAGAATTTTTTCTTCGGAGCCGAGCCCTCGTCGAAGAAAAGGTCCCCGGCAGCCCAGCCCTCCTCGAAGAAAAGGTCCCCGGCAGCCCAGCCCTCGTCGAGAATTTTGTATTCGGCAGCCCAGCCCTCGTCGAAGAAAAGGTCCCCGGCAGCCCAGCCCTCGTCGAAGAAAAGGTCCCCGGCAGCCCAGCCCTCGTCGAAGAAAAGGTCCCCGGCACCCCAGACCTCGTCGAAGAAAAGGTCCCCGGCACCCCAGACCTCGTCGAGAATTTTTTCTTCGGGAGCCGAGCCCTCGTCGAAGAAAAGGTCCCCGGCAGCCCAGCCCTCGTCGAAGAAAAGGTCCCCGGCAGCCCAGCCCTCGTCGAAGAAAAGGTCCCCGGCAGCCCAGCCCTCGTCGAAGAAAAGGTCCCCGGCAGCCCAGCCCTCGTCGAAGAAAAGGTCCCCGGCAGCCCAGCCCTCGTCGAGAATTTTTTCTTCGGAGCCGAGCCCTCGTCGAAGAAAAGGTCCCCGGCAGCCCAGCCCTCGTCGAAGAAAAGGTCCCCGGCAGCCCAGCCCTCGTCGAAGAAAAGGTCCCCGGCAGCCCAGCCCTCGTCGAGAATTTTGTATTCGGCAGCCCAGCCCTCGTCGAGAATTTTGTATTCGGCAGCCCAGCCCTCGTCGAAGAAAAGGTCCCCGGCAGCCCAGCCCTCGTCGAAGAAAAGGTCCCCGGCAGCCCAGCCCTCGTCGAAGAAAAGGTCCCCGGCAGCCCAGCCCTCGTCGAAGAAAAGGTCCCCGGCAGCCCAGCCCTCGTCGAAAAATTTTCTTTTGGAGCCCAGCCCTCGTCGAAAATTTTTTCTTTTGGAGCCCAGCCCTCGTCGAAGAAAAGGTCCCCGGCAGCCCAGCCCTCGTCGAAGAAAAGGTCCCCGGCAGCCCAGCCCTCGTCGAAGAAAAGGTCCCCGGCAGCCCAGCCCTCGTCGAAGAAAAGGTCCCCGGCAGCCCAGCCCTCGTCGAAAATTTTTTCTTTTGGAGCCCAGCCCTCGTCGAAGAAAAGGTCCCCGGCAGCCCAGCCCTCCTCGAAGAAAAGGTCCCCGGAAGCCCAGCTCTCGTCGAAGAAAAGGTCCCCGGCAGCCCAGCCCTCGTCGAAAATTTTTTCTTTTGGAGCCCAGCCCTCGTCGAAAATTTTTTCTTTTGGAGCCCAGCCCTCGTCGAAGAAAAGGTCCCCGGCAGCCCAGCCCTCGTCGAAGAAAAGGTCCCCGGCAGCCCAGCCCTCGTCGAAGAAAAGGTCCCCAGCAGCCCAGCCCTCGTCGAAAATTTTTTCTTTTGGAGCCCAGCCCTCGTCGAAGAAAAGGGCCCCGGCAGCCCAGCCCTCGTCGAAAAATTTTCTTTTGGAGCCCAGCCCTCGTCGAAAATTTTTGATTTTGGAGCCCAGCCCTCGTCGAAAATTTTTTCTTTTGGAGCCCAGCCCTCGTCGAAGAAAAGGTCCCCGGCAGCCCAGCCCTCGTCGAAGAAAAGGTCCCCATCAGCCCAGCCCTCGTCGAAGAAAAGGTCCCCGGCAGCCCAGCCCTCGTCGAAGAAAAGGTCCCCGGCAGCCCAGCCCTCGTCGAAGAAAAGGTCCCCGGCAGCCCAGCCCTCGTCGAAGAAAAGGTCCCCGGCAGCCCAGCCCTCGTCGAAAATTTTTTCTTTTGGAGCCCAGCCCTCGTCGAAGAAAAGGTCCCCGGCAGCCCAGCCCTCGTCGAAGAAAAGGTCCCCGGTAGCCCAGCCCTCGTCGAAGAAAAGGTCCCCGGCAGCCCAGCCCTCGTCGAAAACTTTTTCTTTGGGATCCGAGCCCTCGTCGAAGAAAAGGTCCCCGGCAGCCCAGCCCTCGTCGAAGAAAAGGTCCCCGGCAGCCCAGCCCTCGTCGAAGAAAAGGTCCCCGGCAGCCCAGCCCTCGTCGAAGAAAAGGTCCCCGGCAGCCCAGCCCTCGTCGAAGAAAAGGTCCCCGGCAGCCCAGCCCTCGTCGAAGAAAAGGTCCCCGGCAGCCCAGCCCTCGTCGAAGAAAAGGTCCCCGGCAGCCCAGCCCTCGTCGAAAATTTTTTCTTTTGGAGCCCAGCCCTCGTCGAAGAAAAGGTCCCCGGCAGCCCAGCCCTCGTCGAAGAAAAGGTCCCCGGCAGCCCAGCCCTCGTCGAAGAAAAGGTCCCCGGCAGCCTAGCCCTCGTCGAAAACTTTTTCTTTGGGATCCGAGCCCTCGTCGAAGAAAAGGTCCCCGGCAGCCCAGCCCTCGTCGAAGAAAAGGTCCCCGGCAGCCCAGCCCTCGTCGAAGAAAAGGTCCCCGGCAGCCCAGCCCTCGTCGAAGAAAAGGTCCCCGGCAGCCCAGCCCTCGTCGAAGAAAAGGTCCCCGGCAGCCCAGCCCTCGTCGAAGAAAAGGTCCCCGGCAGCCCAGCCCTCGTCGAAGAAAAGGTCCCCGGCAGCCCAGCCCTCGTCGAAGAAAAGGTCCCCGGCAGCCCAGCCCTCGTCGAAGAAAAGGTCCCCGGCAGCCCAGCCCTCGTCGAAAATTTTTTCTTTTGGAGCCCAGCCCTCGTCGAAGAAAAGGTCCCCGGCAGCCCAGCCCTCGTCGAAGAAAAGGTCCCCGGCAGCCCAGCCCTCGTCGAAGAAAAGGTCCCCGGCAGCCTAGCCCTCGTCGAAAACTTTTTCTTTGGGATCCGAGCCCTCGTCGAAGAAAAGGTCCCCGGCAGCCCAGCCCTCGTCGAAGAAAAGGTCCCCGGCAGCCCAGCCCTCGTCGAAGAAAAGGTCCCCGGCAGCCCAGCCCTCGTCGAAGAAAAGGTCCCCGGCAGCCCAGCCCTCGTCGAAGAAAAGGTCCCCGGCAGCCCAGCCCTCGTCGAAGAAAAGGTCCCCGGCAGCCCAGCCCTCGTCGAAGAAAAGGTCCCCGGCAGCCCAGCCCTCGTCGAAGAAAAGGTCCCCGGCAGCCCAGCCCTCGTCGAAGAAAAGGTCCCCGGCAGCCCAGCCCTCGTCGAAGAAAAGGTCCCCGGCAGCCCAGCCCTCGTCGAAAATTTTTTCTTTGGGAGCCCAGCCCTCGTCGAAGAAAAGGTCCCCGGCAGCCCAGCCCTCGTCGAAGAAAAGTTCCCCGGCAGCCCAGCCCTCGTCGAAGAAAAGTTCCCCGGCAGCCCAGCCCTCGTCGAAGAAAAGGTCCCCGGCAGCCCAGCCCTCGTCGAAAATTTTTTCTTTGGGAGCCCAGCCCTCGTCGAAGAAAAGGTCCCCGGCAGCCCAGCCCTCGTCGAAGAAAAGGTCCCCGGCAGCCCAGCCCTCGTCGAAAATTTTTTCTTTGGGAGCCCAGCCCTCGTCGAAGAAAAGGTCCCCGGCAGCCCAGCCCTCGTCGAAGAAAAGGTCCCCGGCAGCCCAGCCCTCGTCGAAGAAAAGGTCCCCGGCAGCCCAGCCCTCGTCGAAGAAAAGGTCCCCGGCAGCCCAGCCCTCGTCGAAGAAAAGGTCCCCGGCAGCCCAGCCCTCGTCGAAAATTTTTTCTTTTGGAGCCCAGCCCTCGTCGAAGAAAAGGTCCCCGGCAGCCCAGCCCTCGTCGAAGAAAAGGTCCCCGGCAGCCCAGCCCTCGTCGAAGAAAAGGTCCCCGGCAGCCTAGCCCTCGTCGAAAACTTTTTCTTTGGGATCCGAGCCCTCGTCGAAGAAAAGGTCCCCGGCAACCCAGCCCTCGTCGAAGAAAAGGTCCCCGGCAGCCCAGCCCTCGTCGAAGAAAAGGTCCCCGGCAGCCCAGCCCTCGTCGAAGAAAAGGTCCCCGGCAGCCCAGCCCTCGTCGAACAATTTTCTTTTGGAGCCCAGCCCTCGTCGAAAATTTTTGCTTTTGGAGCCCAGCTCTCGTCGAAAATTTTTGCTTTTGGAGCCCAGCCCTCGTCGAAGAAAAGGTCCCCGGCAGCCCAGCCCTCGTCGAAGAAAAGGTCCCCGGCAGCCCAGCCCTCGTCGAAAACTTTTTCTTTGGGATCCGAGCCCTCGTCGAAGAAAAGGTCCCCGGCAGCCCAGCCCTCGTCGAAGAAAAGGTCCCCGGCAGCCCAGCCCTCGTCGAAAATTTTTTCTTTTGGAGCCCAGCCCTCGTCGAAGAAAAGGTCCCCGGCAGCCCAGCCCTCCTCGAAGAAAAGGTCCCCGGAAGCCCAGCTCTCGTCGAAGAAAAGGTCCCCGGCAGCCCAGCCCTCGTCGAAAATTTTTTCTTTTGGAGCCCAGCCCTCGTCGAAGAAAAGGTCCCCGGCAGCCCAGCCCTCGTCGAAGAAAAGGTCCCCGGCAGCCCAGCCCTCGTCGAAGAAAAGGTCCCCGGCAGCCCAGCCCTCGTCGAAGAAAAGGTCCCCGGCAGCCCAGCCCTCGTCGAAAATTTTTTCTTTTGGAGCCCAGCCCTCGTCGAAGAAAAGGTCCCCGGCAGCCCAGCCCTCGTCGAAAAATTTTCTTTTGGAGCCCAGCCCTCGTCGAAAATTTTTGATTTTGGAGCCCAGCCCTCGTCGAAAATTTTTTCTTTTGGAGCCCAGCCCTCGTCGAAGAAAAGGTCCCCGGCAGCCCAGCCCTCGTCGAAGAAAAGGTCCCCGGCAGCCCAGCCCTCGTCGAAGAAAAGGTCCCCGGCAGCCCAGCCCTCGTCGAAGAAAAGGTCCCCGGCAGCCCAGCCCTCGTCGAAGAAAAGGTCCCCGGCAGCCCAGCCCTCGTCGAAGAAAAGGTCCCCGGCAGCCCAGCCCTCGTCGAAGAAAAGGTCCCCGGCAGCCCAGCCCTCGTCGAAGAAAAGGTCCCCGGCAGCCCAGCCCTCGTCGAAAATTTTTTCTTTTGGAGCCCAGCCCTCGTCGAAGAAAAGGTCCCCGGCAGCCCAGCCCTCGTCGAAAACTTTTTCTTTGGGATCCGAGACCTCGTCGAAGAAAAGGTCCCCGGCAGCCCAGCCCTCGTCGAAGAAAAGGTCCCCGGCAGCCTAGCCCTCGTCGAAGAAAAGGTCCCCGGCAGCCCAGCCCTCGTCGAAGAAAAGGTCCCCGGCAGCCCAGCCCTCGTCGAAGAAAAGGTCCCCGGCAGCCCAGCCCTCGTCGAAGAAAAGGTCCCCGGCAGCCCAGCCCTCGTCGAAGAAAAGGTCCCCGGCAGCCCAGCCCTCGTCGAAGAAAAGGTCCCCGGCAGCCCAGCCCTCGTCGAAGAAAAGGTCCCCGGCAGCCCAGCCCTCGTCGAAGAAAAGGTCCCCGGCAGCCCAGCCCTCGTTGAAGAAAAGGTCCCCGGCAGCCCAGCCCTCGTCGAAGAAAAGGTCCCCGGCAGCCCAGCCCTCGTCGAAGAAAAGGTCCCCGGCAGCCCAGCCCTCGTCGAAGAAAAGGTCCCCGGCAGCCCAGCCCTCGTCGAAGAAAAGGTCCCCGGCAGCCCAGCCCTCGTCGAAGAAAAGGTCCCCGGCAGCCCAGCCCTCGTCGAGAATTTTTTCTTTGGGAGCCCAGCCCTCGTCGAAGAAAAGGTCCCCGGCAGCCCAGCCCTCGTCGAAGAAAAGGTCCCCGGCAGCCCAGCCCTCGTCGAAGAAAAGGTCCCCGGCAGCCCAGCCCTCGTCGAGAATTTTTTCTTTGGGAGCCGAGCCCTCGTCGAAGAAAAGGTCCCCGGCAGCCCAGCCCTCGTCGAAGAAAAGGTCCCCGGCAGCCCAGCCCTCGTCGAAGAAAAGGTCCCCGGCAGCCCAGCCCTCGTCGAAGAAAAGGTCCCCGGCAGCCCAGCCCTCGTCGAAGAAAAGGTCCCCGGCAGCCCAGCCCTCGTCGAGAATTTTTTCTTTGGGAGCCCAGCCCTCGTCGAAGAAAAGGTCCCCGGCAGCCCAGCCCTCGTCGAAGAAAAGGTCCCCGGCAGCCCAGCCCTCGTCGAAGAAAAGGTCCCCGGCAGCCCAGCCCTCGTCGAAGAAAAGGTCCCCGGCAGCCCAGCCCTCGTCGAAGAAAAGGTCCCCGGCAGCCCAGCCCTCGTCGAAGAAAAGGTCCCCGGCAGCCCAGCCCTCGTCGAAGAAAAGGTCCCCGGCAGCCCAGCCCTCGTCGAAGAAAAGGTCCCCGGCAGCCCAGCCCTCGTCGAAGAAAAGGTCCCCGGCAGCCCAGCCCTCGTCGAAGAAAAGGTCCCCGGCAGCCCAGCCCTCGTCGAGAATTTTTTCTTTGGGAGCCCAGCCCTCGTCGAAGAAAAGGTCCCCGGCAGCCCAGCCCTCGTCGAAGAAAAGGTCCCCGGCAGCCCAGCCCTCGTCGAAGAAAAGGTCCCCGGCAGCCCAGCCCTCGTCGAAGAAAAGGTCCCCGGCAGCCCAGCCCTCGTCGAAGAAAAGGTCCCCGGCAGCCCAGCCCTCGTCGAGAATTTTTTCTTTGGGAGCCCAGCCCTCGTCGAAGAAAAGGTCCCCGGCAGCCCAGCCCTCGTCGAAGAAAAGGTCCCCGGCAGCCCAGCCCTCGTCGAAGAAAAGGTCCCCGGCAGCCCAGCCCTCGTCGAGAATTTTTTCTTTGGGAGCCCAGCCCTCGTCGAAGAAAAGGTCCCCGGCAGCCCAGCCCTCGTCGAAGAAAAGGTCCCCGGCAGCCCAGCCCTCGTCGAAGAAAAGGTCCCCGGCAGCCCAGCCCTCGTCGAAGAAAAGGTCCCCGGCAGCCCAGCCCTCGTCGAGAATTTTTTCTTTGGGAGCCCAGCCCTCGTCGAAGAAAAGGTCCCCGGCAGCCCAGCCCTCGTCGAAGAAAAGGTCCCCGGCAGCCCAGCCCTCGTCGAAGAAAAGGTCCCCGGCAGCCCAGCCCTCGTCGAGAATTTTTTCTTTGGGAGCCCAGCCCTCGTCGAAGAAAAGGTCCCCGGCAGCCCAGCCCTCGTCGAAGAAAAGGTCCCCGGCAGCCCAGCCCTCGTCGAAGAAAAGGTCCCCGGCAGCCCAGCCCTCGTCGAAGAAAAGGTCCCCGGCAGCCCAGCCCTCGTCGAAGAAAAGGTCCCCGGCAGCCCAGCCCTCGTCGAAGAAAAGGTCCCCGGCAGCCCAGCCCTCGTCGAGAATTTTTTCTTTGGAGCCCAGCCCTCGTCGAAGAAAAGGTCCCCGGCAGCCCAGCCCTCGTCGAAGAAAAGGTCCCCGGCAGCCCAGCCCTCGTCGAGAATTTTTTCTTTGGGAGCCCAGCCCTCGTCGAAGAAAAGGTCCCCGGCAGCCCAGCCCTCGTCGAAGAAAAGGTCCCCGGCAGCCCAGCCCTCGTCGAGAATTTTTTCTTTGGGAGCCCAGCCCTCGTCGAAGAAAAGGTCCCCGGCAGCCCAGCCCTCGTCGAAGAAAAGGTCCCCGGCAGCCCAGCCCTCGTCGAAGAAAAGGTCCCCGGCAGCCCAGCCCTCGTCGAAGAAAAGGTCCCCGGCAGCCCAGCCCTCGTCGAAGAAAAGGTCCCCGGCAGCCCAGCCCTCGTCGAGAATTTTTTCTTTGGGAGCCCAGCCCTCGTCGAAGAAAAGGTCCCCGGCAGCCCAGCCCTCGTCGAAGAAAAGGTCCCCGGCAGCCCAGCCCTCGTCGAGAATTTTTTCTTTGGGAGCCCAGCCCTCGTCGAAGAAAAGGTCCCCGGCAGCCCAGCCCTCGTCGAAGAAAAGGTCCCCGGCAGCCCAGCCCTCGTCGAAGAAAAGGTCCCTGGCAGCCCAGCCCTCGTCGAAGAAAAGGTCCCCGGCAGCCCAGCCCTCGTCGAGAATTTTTTCTTTGGGAGCCCAGCCCTCGTCGAAGAAAAGGTCCCCGGCAGCCCAGCCCTCGTCGAAGAAAAGGTCCCCGGCAGCCCAGCCCTCGTCGAAGAAAAGGTCCCCGGCAGCCCAGCCCTCGTCGAGAATTTTTTCTTTGGGAGCCCAGCCCTCGTCGAAGAAAAGGTCCCCGGCAGCCCAGCCCTCGTCGAAGAAAAGGTCCCCGGCAGCCCAGCCCTCGTCGAAGAAAAGGTCCCCGGCAGCCCAGCCCTCGTCGAAGAAAAGGTCCCCGGCAGCCCAGCCCTCGTCGAAGAAAAGGTCCCCGGCAGCCCAGCCCTCGTCGAAGAAAAGGTCCCCGGCAGCCCAGCCCTCGTCGAGAATTTTTTCTTTGGGAGCCCAGCCCTCGTCGAAGAAAAGGTCCCCGGCAGCCCAGCCCTCGTCGAAGAAAAGGTCCCCGGCAGCCCAGCCCTCGTCGAGAATTTTTTCTTTGGGAGCCCAGCCCTCGTCGAAGAAAAGGTCCCCGGCAGCCCAGCCCTCGTCGAAGAAAAGGTCCCCGGCAGCCCAGCCCTCGTCGAGAATTTTTTCTTTGGGAGCCCAGCCCTCGTCGAAGAAAAGGTCCCCGGCAGCCCAGCCCTCGTCGAGAATTTTTTCTATGGGAGCCCAGCCCTCGTCGAAGAAAAGGTCCCCGGCAGCCCAGCCCTCGTCGAAGAAAAGGTCCCCGGCAGCCCAGCCCTCGTCGAAGAAAAGGTCCCCGGCAGCCCAGCCCTCGTCGAAGAAAAGGTCCCCGGCAGCCCAGCCCTCGTCGAAGAAAAGGTCCCCGGCAGCCCAGCCCTCGTCGAGAATTTTTTCTTTGGGAGCCCAGCCCTCGTCGAAGAAAAGGTCCCCGGCAGCCCAGCCCTCGTCGAAGAAAAGGTCCCCGGCAGCCCAGCCCTCGTCGAGAATTTTTTCTTTGGGAGCCCAGCCCTCGTCGAAGAAAAGGTCCCCGGCAGCCCAGCCCTCGTCGAAGAAAAGGTCCCCGGCAGCCCAGCCCTCGTCGAAGAAAAGGTCCCCGGCAGCCCAGCCCTCGTCGAGAATTTTTTCTTTGGGAGCCGAGCCCTCGTCGAAGAAAAGGTCCCCGGCAGCCCAGCCCTCGTCGAAGAAAAGGTCCCCGGCAGCCCAGCCCTCGTCGAAGAAAAGGTCCCCGGCAGCCCAGCCCTCGTCGAAGAAAAGGTCCCCGGCAGCCCAGCCCTCGTCGAAGAAAAGGTCCCCGGCAGCCCAGCCCTCGTCGAAGAAAAGGTCCCCGGCAGCCCAGCCCTCGTCGAGAATTTTTTCTTTGGGAGCCCAGCCCTCGTCGAAGAAAAGGTCCCCGGCAGCCCAGCCCTCGTCGAAGAAAAGGTCCCCGGCAGCCCAGCCCTCGTCGAGAATTTTTTCTTTGGGAGCCCAGCCCTCGTCGAAGAAAAGGTCCCCGGCAGCCCAGCCCTCGTCGAAGAAAAGGTCCCCGGCAGCCCAGCCCTCGTCGAAGAAAAGGTCCCCGGCAGCCCAGCCCTCGTCGAAGAAAAGGTCCCCGGCAGCCCAGCCCTCGTCGAAGAAAAGGTCCCCGGCAGCCCAGCCCTCGTCGAGAATTTTTTCTTTGGGAGCCCAGCCCTCGTCGAAGAAAAGGTCCCCGGCAGCCCAGCCCTCGTCGAAGAAAAGGTCCCCGGCAGCCCAGCCCTCGTCGAAGAAAAGGTCCCCGGCAGCCCAGCCCTCGTCGAGAATTTTTTCTTTGGGAGCCCAGCCCTCGTCGAAGAAAAGGTCCCCGGCAGCCCAGCCCTCGTCGAAGAAAAGGTCCCCGGCAGCCCAGCCCTCGTCGAAGAAAAGGTCCCCGGCAGCCCAGCCCTCGTCGAAGAAAAGGTCCCCGGCAGCCCAGCCCTCGTCGAGAATTTTTTCTTTGGGAGCCCAGCCCTCGTCGAAGAAAAGGTCCCCGGCAGCCCAGCCCTCGTCGAAGAAAAGGTCCCCGGCAGCCCAGCCCTCGTCGAAGAAAAGGTCCCCGGCAGCCCAGCCCTCGTCGAGAATTTTTTCTTTGGGAGCCCAGCCCTCGTCGAAGAAAAGGTCCCCGGCAGCCCAGCCCTCGTCGAAGAAAAGGTCCCCGGCAGCCCAGCCCTCGTCGAAGAAAAGGTCCCCGGCAGCCCAGCCCTCGTCGAAGAAAAGGTCCCCGGCAGCCCAGCCCTCGTCGAAGAAAAGGTCCCCGGCAGCCCAGCCCTCGTCGAAGAAAAGGTCCCCGGCAGCCCAGCCCTCGTCGAAGAAAAGGTCCCCGGCAGCCCAGCCCTCGTCGAGAATTTTTTCTTTGGGAGCCCAGCCCTCGTCGAAGAAAAGGTCCCCGGCAGCCCAGCCCTCGTCGAAGAAAAGGTCCCCGGCAGCCCAGCCCTCGTCGAGAATTTTTTCTTTGGGAGCCCAGCCCTCGTCGAAGAAAAGGTCCCCGGCAGCCCAGCCCTCGTCGAAGAAAAGGTCCCCGGCAGCCCAGCCCTCGTCGAGAATTTTTTCTTTGGGAGCCCAGCCCTCGTCGAAGAAAAGGTCCCCGGCAGCCCAGCCCTCGTCGAGAATTTTTTCTTTGGGAGCCCAGCCCTCGTCGAAGAAAAGGTCCCCGGCAGCCCAGCCCTCGTCGAAGAAAAGGTCCCCGGCAGCCCAGCCCTCGTCGAAGAAAAGGTCCCCGGCAGCCCAGCCCTCGTCGAAGAAAAGGTCCCCGGCAGCCCAGCCCTCGTCGAAGAAAAGGTCCCCGGCAGCCCAGCCCTCGTCGAAGAAAAGGTCCCCGGCAGCCCAGCCCTCGTCGAGAATTTTTTCTTTGGGAGCCCAGCCCTCGTCGAAGAAAAGGTCCCCGGCAGCCCAGCCCTCGTCGAAGAAAAGGTCCCCGGCAGCCCAGCCCTCGTCGAGAATTTTTTCTTTGGGAGCCCAGCCCTCGTCGAAGAAAAGGTCCCCGGCAGCCCAGCCCTCGTCGAAGAAAAGGTCCCCGGCAGCCCAGCCCTCGTCGAAGAAAAGGTCCCCGGCAGCCCAGCCCTCGTCGAGAATTTTTTCTTTGGGAGCCGAGCCCTCGTCGAAGAAAAGGTCCCCGGCAGCCCAGCCCTCGTCGAAGAAAAGGTCCCCGGCAGCCCAGCCCTCGTCGAAGAAAAGGTCCCCGGCAGCCCAGCCCTCGTCGAAGAAAAGGTCCCCGGCAGCCCAGCCCTCGTCGAAGAAAAGGTCCCCGGCAGCCCAGCCCTCGTCGAAGAAAAGGTCCCCGGCAGCCCAGCCCTCGTCGAAGAAAAGGTCCCCGGCAGCCCAGCCCTCGTCGAGAATTTTTTCTTTGGGAGCCCAGCCCTCGTCGAAGAAAAGGTCCCCGGCAGCCCAGCCCTCGTCGAAGAAAAGGTCCCCGGCAGCCCAGCCCTCGTCGAAGAAAAGGTCCCCGGCAGCCCAGCCCTCGTCGAGAATTTTTTCTTTGGGAGCCGAGCCCTCGTCGAAGAAAAGGTCCCCGGCAGCCCAGCCCTCGTCGAAGGAAAGGTCCCCGGCAGCCCAGCCCTCGTCGAAGAAAAGGTCCCCGGCAGCCCAGCCCTCGTCGAAGAAAAGGTCCCCGGCAGCCCAGCCCTCGTCGAAGAAAAGGTCCCCGGCAGCCCAGCCCTCGTCGAAGAAAAGGTCCCCGGCAGCCCAGCCCTCGTCGAAGAAAAGGTCCCCGGCAGCCCAGCCCTCGTCGAAGAAAAGGTCCCCGGCAGCCCAGCCCTCGTCGAAGAAAAGGTCCCCGGCAGCCCAGCCCTCGTCGAAGAAAAGGTCCCCGGCAGCCCAGCCCTCGTCGAAGAAAAGGTCCCCGGCAGCCCAGCCCTCGTCGAAGAAAAGGTCCCCGGCAGCCCAGCCCTCGTCGAAGAAAAGGTCCCCGGCAGCCCAGCCCTCGTCGAGAATTTTTTCTTTGGGAGCCCAGCCCTCGTCGAAGAAAAGGTCCCCGGCAGCCCAGCCCTCGTCGAAGAAAAGGTCCCCGGCAGCCCAGCCCTCGTCGAAGAAAAGGTCCCCGGCAGCCCAGCCCTCGTCGAGAATTTTTTCTTTGGGAGCCGAGCCCTCGTCGAAGAAAAGGTCCCCGGCAGCCCAGCCCTCGTCGAAGAAAAGGTCCCCGGCAGCCCAGCCCTCGTCGAAGAAAAGGTCCCCGGCAGCCCAGCCCTCGTCGAAGAAAAGGTCCCCGGCAGCCCAGCCCTCGTCGAAGAAAAGGTCCCCGGCAGCCCAGCCCTCGTCGAAGAAAAGGTCCCCGGCAGCCCAGCCCTCGTCGAGAATTTTTTCTTTGGGAGCCCAGCCCTCGTCGAAGAAAAGGTCCCCGGCAGCCCAGCCCTCGTCGAAGAAAAGGTCCCCGGCAGCCCAGCCCTCGTCGAGAATTTTTTCTTTGGGAGCCCAGCCCTCGTCGAAGAAAAGGTCCCCGGCAGCCCAGCCCTCGTCGAAGAAAAGGTCCCCGGCAGCCCAGCCCTCGTCGAGAATTTTTTCTTTGGGAGCCCAGCCCTCGTCGAAGAAAAGGTCCCCGGCAGCCCAGCCCTCGTCGAAGAAAAGGTCCCCGGCAGCCCAGCCCTCGTCGAAGAAAAGGTCCCCGGCAGCCCAGCCCTCGTCGAAGAAAAGGTCCCCGGCAGCCCAGCCCTCGTCGAAGAAAAGGTCCCCGGCAGCCCAGCCCTCGTCGAGAATTTTTTCTTTGGGAGCCCAGCCCTCGTCGAAGAAAAGGTCCCCGGCAGCCCAGCCCTCGTCGAAGAAAAGGTCCCCGGCAGCCCAGCCCTCGTCGAAGAAAAGGTCCCCGGCAGCCCAGCCCTCGTCGAAGAAAAGGTCCCCGGCAGCCCAGCCCTCGTCGAAGAAAAGGTCCCCGGCAGCCCAGCCCTCGTCGAGAATTTTTTCTTTGGGAGCCCAGCCCTCGTCGAAGAAAAGGTCCCCGGCAGCCCAGCCCTCGTCGAAGAAAAGGTCCCCGGCAGCCCAGCCCTCGTCGAAGAAAAGGTCCCCGGCAGCCCAGCCCTCGTCGAAGAAAAGGTCCCCGGCAGCCCAGCCCTCGTCGAAGAAAAGGTCCCCGGCAGCCCAGCCCTCGTCGAGAATTTTTTCTTTGGGAGCCCAGCCCTCGTCGAAGAAAAGGTCCCCGGCAGCCCAGCCCTCGTCGAAGAAAAGGTCCCCGGCAGCCCAGCCCTCGTCGAAGAAAAGGTCCCCGGCAGCCCAGCCCTCGTCGAAGAAAAGGTCCCCGGCAGCCCAGCCCTCGTCGAAGAAAAGGTCCCCGGCAGCCCAGCCCTCGTCGAAGAAAAGGTCCCCGGCAGCCCAGCCCTCGTCGAAGAAAAGGTCCCCGGCAGCCCAGCCCTCGTCGAGAATTTTTTCTTTGGGAGCCCAGCCCTCGTCGAAGAAAAGGTCCCCGGCAGCCCAGCCCTCGTCGAAGAAAAGGTCCCCGGCAGCCCAGCCCTCGTCGAAGAAAAGGTCCCCGGCAGCCCAGCCCTCGTCGAAGAAAAGGTCCCCGGCAGCCCAGCCCTCGTCGAAGAAAAGGTCCCCGGCAGCCCAGCCCTCGTCGAAGAAAAGGTCCCCGGCAGCCCAGCCCTCGTCGAAGAAAAGGTCCCCGGCAGCCCAGCCCTCGTCGAAGAAAAGGTCCCCGGCAGCCCAGCCCTCGTCGAGAATTTTTTCTTTGGGAGCCCAGCCCTCGTCGAAGAAAAGGTCCCCGGCAGCCCAGCCCTCGTCGAAGAAAAGGTCCCCGGCAGCCCAGCCCTCGTCGAAGAAAAGGTCCCCGGCAGCCCAGCCCTCGTCGAAGAAAAGGTCCCCGGCAGCCCAGCCCTCGTCGAAGAAAAGGTCCCCGGCAGCCCAGCCCTCGTCGAAGAAAAGGTCCCCGGCAGCCCAGCCCTCGTCGAAGAAAAGGTCCCCGGCAGCCCAGCCCTCGTCGAGAATTTTTTCTTTGGGAGCCCAGCCCTCGTCGAAGAAAAGGTCCCCGGCAGCCCAGCCCTCGTCGAAGAAAAGGTCCCCGGCAGCCCAGCCCTCGTCGAAGAAAAGGTCCCCGGCAGCCCAGCCCTCGTCGAAGAAAAGGTCCCCGGCAGCCCAGCCCTCGTCGAAGAAAAGGTCCCCGGCAGCCCAGCCCTCGTCGAAGAAAAGGTCCCCGGCAGCCCAGCCCTCGTCGAAGAAAAGGTCCCCGGCAGCCCAGCCCTCGTCGAAGAAAAGGTCCCCGGCAGCCCAGCCCTCGTCGAGAATTTTTTCTTTGGGAGCCCAGCCCTCGTCGAAGAAAAGGTCCCCGGCAGCCCAGCCCTCGTCGAAGAAAAGGTCCCCGGCAGCCCAGCGCTCGTCGAAGAAAAGGTCCCCGGCAGCCCAGCCCTCGTCGAAGAAAAGGTCCCCGGCAGCCCAGCCCTCGTCGAGAATTTTTTCTTTGGGAGCCCAGCCCTCGTCGAAGAAAAGGTCCCCGGCAGCCCAGCCCTCGTCGAGAATTTTTTCTTTGGGAGCCCAGCCCTCGTCGAAGAAAAGGTCCCCGGCAGCCCAGCCCTCGTCGAAGAAAAGGTCCCCGGCAGCCCAGCCCTCGTCGAAGAAAAGGTCCCCGGCAGCCCAGCCCTCGTCGAAGAAAAGGTCCCCGGCAGCCCAGCCCTCGTCGAAGAAAAGGTCCCCGGCAGCCCAGCCCTCGTCGAGAATTTTTTCTTTGGGAGCCCAGCCCTCGTCGAAGAAAAGGTCCCCGGCAGCCCAGCCCTCGTCGAAGAAAAGGTCCCCGGCAGCCCAGCCCTCGTCGAAGAAAAGGTCCCCGGCAGCCCAGCCCTCGTCGAAGAAAAGGTCCCCGGCAGCCCAGCCCTCGTCGAAGAAAAGGTCCCCGGCAGCCCAGCCCTCGTCAAAGAAAAGGTCCCCGGCAGCCCAGCCCTCGTCGAGAATTTTTTCTTTGGGAGCCCAGCCCTCGTCGAAGAAAAGGTCCCCGGCAGCCCAGCCCTCGTCGAAGAAAAGGTCCCCGGCAGCCCAGCCCTCGTCGAAGAAAAGGTCCCCGGCAGCCCAGCCCTCGTCGAAGAAAAGGTCCCCGGCAGCCCAGCCCTCGTCGAAGAAAAGGTCCCCGGCAGCCCAGCCCTCGTCGAAGAAAAGGTCCCCGGCAGCCCAGCCCTCGTCGAGAATTTTTTCTTTGGGAGCCGAGCCCTCGTCGAAGAAAAGGTCCCCGGCAGCCCAGCCCTCGTCGAAGAAAAGGTCCCCGGCAGCCCAGCCCTCGTCGAAGAAAAGGTCCCCGGCAGCCCAGCCCTCGTCGAAGAAAAGGTCCCCGGCAGCCCAGCCCTCGTCGAAGAAAAGGTCCCCGGCAGCCCAGCCCTCGTCGAAGAAAAGGTCCCCGGCAGCCCAGCCCTCGTCGAGAATTTTTTCTTTGGGAGCCCAGCCCTCGTCGAAGAAAAGGTCCCCGGCAGCCCAGCCCTCGTCGAAGAAAAGGTCCCCGGCAGCCCAGCCCTCGTCGAAGAAAAGGTCCCCGGCAGCCCAGCCCTCGTCGAAGAAAAGGTCCCCGGCAGCCCAGCCCTCGTCGAAGAAAAGGTCCCCGGCAGCCCAGCCCTCGTCGAAGAAAAGGTCCCCGGCAGCCCAGCCCTCGTCGAAGCAAAGGTCCCCGGCAGCCCAGCCCTCGTCGAAGCAAAGGTCCCCGGCAGCCCAGCCCTCGTCGAAGCAAAGGTCCCCGGCAGCCCAGCCCTCGTCGAAGAAAAGGTCCCCGGCAGCCCAGCCCTCGTCGAAGAAAAGGTCCCCGGCAGCCCAGCCCTCGTCGAGAATTTTTTCTTTGGGAGCCCAGCCCTCGTCGAAGAAAAGGTCCCCGGCAGCCCAGCCCTCGTCGAAGAAAAGGTCCCCGGCAGCCCAGCCCTCGTCGAAGAAAAGGTCCCCGGCAGCCCAGCCCTCGTCGAAGAAAAGGTCCCCGGCAGCCCAGCCCTCGTCGAGAATTTTTTCTTTGGGAGCCCAGCCCTCGTCGAAGAAAAGGTCCCCGGCAGCCCAGCCCTCGTCGAAGAAAAGGTCCCCGGCAGCCCAGCCCTCGTCGAAGAAAAGGTCCCCGGCAGCCCAGCCCTCGTCGAAGAAAAGGTCCCCGGCAGCCCAGCCCTCGTCGAAGAAAAGGTCCCCGGCAGCCCAGCCCTCGTCGAAGAAAAGGTCCCCGGCAGCCCAGCCCTCGTCGAGAATTTTTTCTTTGGGAGCCCAGCCCTCGTCGAAGAAAAGGTCCCCGGCAGCCCAGCCCTCGTCGAAGAAAAGGTCCCCGGCAGCCCAGCCCTCGTCGAAGCAAAGGTCCCCGGCAGCCCAGCCCTCGTCGAAGCAAAGGTCCCCGGCAGCCCAGCCCTCGTCGAAGCAAAGGTCCCCGGCAGCCCAGCCCTCGTCGAAGCAAAGGTCCCCGGCAGCCCAGCCCTCGTCGAAGCAAAGGTCCCCGGCAGCCCAGCCCTCGTCGAGAATTTTTTCTTTGGGAGCCCAGCCCTCGTCGAAGCAAAGGTCCCCGGCAGCCCAGCCCTCGTCGAAGCAAAGGTCCCCGGCAGCCCAGCCCTCGTCGAAGAAAAGGTCCCCGGCAGCCCAGCCCTCGTCGAAGAAAAGGTCCCCCGCAGCCCAGCCCTCGTCGAAAATTTTTTCTTTGGGAGCCCAGCCCTCGTCGAAGAAAAGGTCCCCGGCAGCCCAGCCCTCGTCGAAGAAAAGGTCCCCGGCAGCCCAGCGCTCGTCGAAGAAAAGGTCCCCGGCAGCCCAGCCCTCGTCGAAGAAAAGGTCCCCGGCAGCCCAGCCCTCGTCGAGAATTTTTTCTTTGGGAGCCCAGCCCTCGTCGAAGAAAAGGTCCCCGGCAGCCCAGCCCTCGTCGAGAATTTTTTCTTTGGGAGCCCAGCCCTCGTCGAAGAAAAGGTCCCCGGCAGCCCAGCCCTCGTCGAAGAAAAGGTCCCCGGCAGCCCAGCCCTCGTCGAAGAAAAGGTCCCCGGCAGCCCAGCCCTCGTCGAAGAAAAGGTCCCCGGCAGCCCAGCCCTCGTCGAAGAAAAGGTCCCCGGCAGCCCAGCCCTCGTCGAAGAAAAGGTCCCCGGCAGCCCAGCCCTCGTCGAGAATTTTTTCTTTGGGAGCCGAGCCACCGTCGAAGAAAAGCTCCCCGGCATCCGAGCCCTCGTAGAAGAAAAGGTCCCCGGCAGCCCAGCCCTCGTCGAAGAAAAGGTCCCCGGCAGCCCAGCCCTCCTCGAAGAAAAGGTCCCCGGCAGCCCAGCCCTCGTCTAAAATTTTTTCTTTGGGAGCCCAGCCCTCGTCGAAGCAAAGGTCCCCGGCAGCCCAGCCCTCGTCGAAGCAAAGGTCCCCGGCAGCCCAGCCCTCGTCGAAGCAAAGGTCCCCGGCAGCCGAGGCTTAATCGAAAATTTTTTCTTCAGCAGTAGAGCCCTCGTCGAAGAAAAGGTCCCCGGCAGCCGAGACCTCGTCGAAGAAAAGGTCCCCGGCAGCCCAGCCCTCGTCGAAGAAAAGGTCCCCGGCAGCCTAGCCCTCGTCGAGAATTTTTTCTTTGGAGCCGAGCCCTCGTCGAAGAAAAGGTCCCCGGCAGCCGAGCCCTCGTCGAGAATTTTTTCTTTGGGAGCTGAGCCCTCGTCGAAGAAAAGGTCCCCGGCAGACGAGCCCTCGTCGAAGAAAAGGTCCCCGGCAGACGAGCCCTCGTCGAAGAAAAGGTCCCCGGCAGACGAACCCTCGTCGAAGAAAAGGTCCCTGGCAGACGAGACCTCGTCGAAGAAAAGGTCCCCGGCAGCCGAGCCCTCGTCGAAGAAAAGGTCCCTGGCAGCCGAGGCTTAAACGAAAATTTTTTCTTCAGCAGCCGAGCCCTCGTCGAAGAAAAGGTCCCCGGCAGCCGAGCCCTCGTCGAAGTAAAGGTCCCCGGCCGCCGTGCCCTCGTCGAAGTAAAGGTCCCCGGCCGCCGAGCCCTCGTCGAAGAAAAGGTCCCCGGCAGCCGAGCCTTAATCGAAAATTTTTTCTTTAGCAGCCGAGCCCTCGTTGAAAAATTTTTTCTTCAGCATCCAAGCCCTCGTCGAAAATTTTTTCGTCGGCAGCCGCGACCTCATCGAAGAAAAGTTCCCTGGCACCCCAGTCCTCGTCGAAAATTTTTTCTTTGGGAGCCGAGCCACCGTCGAAGAAAAGCTCCCCGGCATCCGAGCCCTCGTAGAAGAAAAGGTCCCCGGCAGCCCAGCCCTCGTCGAAGAAAAGGTCCCCGGCAGCCCAGCCCTCCTCGAAGAAAAGGTCCCCGGCAGCCCAGCCCTCGTCTAAAATTTTTTCTTTGGGAGCCCAGCCCTCGTCGAAGCAAAGGTCCCCGGCAGCCCAGCCCTCGTCGAAGCAAAGGTCCCCGGCAGCCCAGCCCTCGTCGAAGCAAAGGTCCCCGGCAGCCCAGCCCTCGTCGAAGCAAAGGTCCCCGGCAGCCCAGCCCTCGTCGAAGCAAAGGTCCCCGGCAGCCCAGCCCTCGTCGAAGCAAAGGTCCCCGGCAGCCCAGCCCTCGTCGAAGCAAAGGTCCCCGGCAGCCCAGCCCTCGTCGAAGCAAAGGTCCCCGGCAGCCCAGCCCTGGTCGAGAATTTTTTCTTTGGGAGCCGAGCCCTCGTCGAAGAAAAGGTCCCCGGAAGCCCAGCCCTCGTCGAAGAAAAGGTCCCCGGAAGCCCAGCCCTCGTCGAAGAAAAGGTCCCCGGCAGCCCAGCCCTCGTCGAGAATTTTTTCTTTAGGAGCCGAGCCCTCGTCGAAGAAAAGGTCCCCGGCAGCCCAGCCCTCGTCGAAGAAAAGGTCCCCGGCAGCCCAGCCCTCGTCGAAGAAAAGGTCCCCGGCAGCCCAGCCCTCGTCGAAGAAAAGGTCCCCGGCAGCCCAGCCCTCGTCGAAGAAAAGGTCCCCGGCAGCCCAGCCCTCGTCGAGAATTTTTTCTTTGGGAACCGAGCCCTCGTCGAAGAAAAGGTCCCCGGCAGCCCAGCCCTCGTCGAAGAAAAGGTCCCCGGCAGCCCAGCCCTCGTCGAAGAAAAGGTCCCCGGCAGCCCAGCCCTCGTCGAAGAAAAGGTCCCCGGCAGCCCAGCCCTCGTCGAAGAAAAGGTCCCCGGCAGCCCAGCCCTCGTCGAAGAAAAGGTCCCCGGCAGCCCAGCCCTCGTCGAAGAAAAGGTCCCCGGCAGCCCAGCCCTCGTCGAGAATTTTTTCTTTGGGAGCCGAGCCCTCGTCGAAGCAAAGGTCCCCGGCAGCCCAGCCCTCGTCGAAGCAAAGGTCCCCGGCAGCCCAGCCCTCGTCGAAGCAAAGGTCCCCGGCAGCCCAGCCCTCGTCGAAGAAAAGGTCCCCGGCAGCCCAGCCCTCGTCGAAGAAAAGGTCCCCGGCAGCCCAGCCCTCGTCGAGAATTTTTTCTTTGGGAGCCGAGCCCTCGTCGAAGAAAAGGTCCCCGGCAGCCCAGCCCTCGCCGAAGAAAAGGTCCCCGGCAGCCCAGCCCTCGCCGAAGAAAAGGTCCCCGGCAGCCCAGCCCTCGCCGAAGAAAAGGTCCCCGGCAGCCCAGCCCTCGTCGAAGCAAAGGTCCCCGGCAGCCCAGCCCTCGTCGAGAATATTTTCTTTGGGAGCCGAGCTCTCGTCGAAGCAAAGGTCCCCGGCAGCCCAGCCCTCGTCGAAGCAAAGGTCCCCGGCAGCCCAGCCCTCGTCGAAGCAAAGGTCCCCGGCAGCCCAGCCCTCGTCGAAGCAAAGGTCCCCGGCAGCCCAGCCCTCGTCGAAGCAAAGGTCCCCGGCAGCCCAGCCCTCGTCGAAGCAAAGGTCCCCGGCAGCCCAGCCCTCGTCGAAGAAAAGGTCCCCGGCAGCCCAGCCCTCGTCGAAGAAAAGGTCCCCGGCAGCCCAGCCCTCGTCGAGAATTTTTTCTTTGGGAGCCGAGCCCTCGCCGAAGAAAAGGTCCCCGGCAGCCCAGCCCTCGCCGAAGAAAAGGTCCCCGGCAGCCCAGCCCTCGCCGAAGAAAAGGTCCCCGGCAGCCCAGCCCTCGCCGAAGAAAAGGTCCCCGGCAGCCCAGCCCTCGCCGAAGAAAAGGTCCCCGGCAGCCCAGCTCTCGCCGAAGAAAAGGTCCCCGGCAGCCCAGCCCTCGTCGAAGAAAAGGTCCCCGGCAGCCCAGCCCTTGTCGAGAATTTTTTCTTTGGGAGCCGAGCCCTCGTCGAAGAAAAGGTCCCCGGCAGCCCAGCCCTCGCCGAAGAAAAGGTCCCCGGCAGCCCAGCCCTCGCCGAAGAAAAGGTCCCCGGCAGCCCAGCCCTCGCCGAAGAAAAGGTCCCCGGCAGCCCAGCCCTCGTCGAAGAAAAGGTCCCCGGCAGCCCAGCCCTCGCCGAAGAAAAGGTCCCCGGCAGCCCAGCCCTCGCCGAAGAAAAGGTCCCCGGCAGCCCAGCCCTCGCCGAAGAAAAGGTCCCCGGCAGCCCAGCCCTCGCCGAAGAAAAGGTCCCCGGCAGCCCAGCCCTCGTCGAAGAAAAGGTCCCCGGCAGCCCAGCCCTCGCCGAAGAAAAGGTCCCCGGCAGCCCAGCCCTCGCCGAAGAAAAGGTCCCCGGCAGCCCAGCCCTCGCCGAAGAAAAGGTCCCCGGCCGCCGTGCCCTCGTCGAAGTAAAGGTCCCCGGCCGCCGTGCCCTCGTCGAAGTAAAGGTCCCCGGCCGCCGAGCCCTCGTCGAAGTAAAGGTCCCCCGCAGCCGAGCCCTCGTCGAAAAAAACGTCCCCGGCAGCCGAGGCTTAATCGAAAATTTTTTCTTCAGCAGCCGAGCCCTCATCGAAGAAAAGGTCCCCGGCAGCCGAGCCTTAATCGAAAATTTTTTCTTTAGCAGCCGAGCCCTCGTTGAAAAATTTTTTCTTCAGCATCCAAGCCCTCGTCGAAAATTTTTTCGTCGGCAGCCGCGACCTCATCGAAGAAAAGTTCCCTGGCACCCCAGTCCTCGTCGAAAATTTTTTCTTTGGGAGCCGAGCCACCGTCGAAGAAAAGCTCCCCGGCATCCGAGCCCTCGTAGAAGAAAAGGTCCCCGGCAGCCCAGCCCTCGTCGAAGAAAAGGTCCCCGGCAGCCCAGCCCTCCTCGAAGAAAAGGTCCCCGGCAGCCCAGCCCTCGTCTAAAATTTTTTCTTTGGGAGCCCAGCCCTCGTCGAAGCAAAGGTCCCCGGCAGCCCAGCCCTCGTCGAAGCAAAGGTCCCCGGCAGCCCAGCCCTCGTCGAAGCAAAGGTCCCCGGCAGCCGAGGCTTAATCGAAAATTTTTTCTTCAGCAGTAGAGCCCTCGTCGAAGAAAAGGTCCCCGGCAGCCGAGACCTCGTCGAAGAAAAGGTCCCCGGCAGCCCAGCCCTCGTCGAAGAAAAGGTCCCCGGCAGCCTAGCCCTCGTCGAGAATTTTTTCTTTGGAGCCGAGCCCTCGTCGAAGAAAAGGTCCCCGGCAGCCGAGCCCTCGTCGAGAATTTTTTCTTTGGGAGCTGAGCCCTCGTCGAAGAAAAGGTCCCCGGCAGACGAGCCCTCGTCGAAGAAAAGGTCCCCGGCAGACGAGCCCTCGTCGAAGAAAAGGTCCCCGGCAGACGAACCCTCGTCGAAGAAAAGGTCCCTGGCAGACGAGACCTCGTCGAAGAAAAGGTCCCCGGCAGCCGAGCCCTCGTCGAAGAAAAGGTCCCTGGCAGCCGAGGCTTAAACGAAAATTTTTTCTTCAGCAGCCGAGCCCTCGTCGAAGAAAAGGTCCCCGGCAGCCGAGCCCTCGTCGAAGTAAAGGTCCCCGGCCGCCGTGCCGTCGTCGAAGTAAAGGTCCCCGGCCGCCGAGCCCTCGTCGAAGAAAAGGTCCCCGGCAGCCGAGCCTTAATCGAAAATTTTTTCTTTAGCAGCCGAGCCCTCGTTGAAAAATTTTTTCTTCAGCATCCAAGCCCTCGTCGAAAATTTTTTCGTCGGCAGCCGCGACCTCATCGAAGAAAAGTTCCCTGGCACCCCAGTCCTCGTCGAAAATTTTTTCTTTGGGAGCCGAGCCACCGTCGAAGAAAAGCTCCCCGGCATCCGAGCCCTCGTAGAAGAAAAGGTCCCCGGCAGCCCAGCCCTCGTCGAAGAAAAGGTCCCCGGCAGCCCAGCCCTCCTCGAAGAAAAGGTCCCCGGCAGCCCAGCCCTCGTCTAAAATTTTTTCTTTGGGAGCCCAGCCCTCGTCGAAGCAAAGGTCCCCGGCAGCCCAGCCCTCGTCGAAGCAAAGGTCCCCGGCAGCCCAGCCCTCGTCGAAGCAAAGGTCCCCGGCAGCCCAGCCCTCGTCGAAGCAAAGGTCCCCGGCAGCCCAGCCCTCGTCGAAGCAAAGGTCCCCGGCAGCCCAGCCCTCGTCGAAGCAAAGGTCCCCGGCAGCCCAGCCCTCGTCGAAGCAAAGGTCCCCGGCAGCCCAGCCCTCGTCGAAGCAAAGGTCCCCGGCAGCCCAGCCCTGGTCGAGAATTTTTTCTTTGGGAGCCGAGCCCTCGTCGAAGAAAAGGTCCCCGGAAGCCCAGCCCTCGTCGAAGCAAAGGTCCCCGGAAGCCCAGCCCTCGTCGAAGAAAAGGTCCCCGGCAGCCCAGCCCTCGTCGAGAATTTTTTCTTTAGGAGCCGAGCCCTCGTCGAAGAAAAGGTCCCCGGCAGCCCAGCCCTCGTCGAAGAAAAGGTCCCCGGCAGCCCAGCCCTCGTCGAAGAAAAGGTCCCCGGCAGCCCAGCCCTCGTCGAAGAAAAGGTCCCCGGCAGCCCAGCCCTCGTCGAAGAAAAGGTCCCCGGCAGCCCAGCCCTCGTCGAAGAAAAGGTCCCCGGCAGCCCAGCCCTCGTCGAGAATTTTTTCTTTGGGAACCGAGCCCTCGTCGAAGAAAAGGTCCCCGGCAGCCCAGCCCTCGTCGAAGAAAAGGTCCCCGGCAGCCCAGCCCTCGTCGAAGAAAAGGTCCCCGGCAGCCCAGCCCTCGTCGAAGAAAAGGTCCCCGGCAGCCCAGCCCTCGTCGAAGAAAAGGTCCCCGGCAGCCCAGCCCTCGTCGAAGAAAAGGTCCCCGGCAGCCCAGCCCTCGTCGAAGAAAAGGTCCCCGGCAGCCCAGCCCTCGTCGAAGAAAAGGTCCCCGGCAGCCCAGCCCTCGTCGAGAATTTTTTCTTTGGGAGCCGAGCCCTCGTCGAAGAAAAGGTCCCCGGCAGCCCAGCCCTCGTCGAAGAAAAGGTCCCCGGCAGCCCAGCCCTCGTCGAAGAAAAGGTCCCCGGCAGCCCAGCCCTCGTCGAAGAAAAGGTCCCCGGCAGCCCAGCCCTCGTCGAAGAAAAGGTCCCCGGCAGCCCAGCCCTCGTCGAGAATTTTTTCTTTGGGAGCCGAGCCCTCGTCGAAGAAAAGGTCCCCGGCAGCCCAGCCCTCGTCGAAGAAAAGGTCCCCGGCAGCCCAGCCCTCGCCGAAGAAAAGGTCCCCGGCAGCCCAGCCCTCGTCGAAGAAAAGGTCCCCGGCAGCCCAGCCCTCGCCGAAGAAAAGGTCCCCGGCAGCCGAGGCCTCGCCGAAGTAAAGGTCCCCGGTAGCAGAGGCCTCGCCGAAGTAAAGGTCCCCGGCAGCCGAGGCCTCGTCGAAGTAAAGGTCCCCGGCAGCCTAGCCCTCGTCGAGAATTTTTTCTTTGGAGCCGAGCCCTCGTCGAAGAAAAGGTCCCCGGCAGCCGAGCCCTCGTCGAGAATTTTTTCTTTGGGAGCCGAGCCCTCGTCGAATAAAAGGTCCCCGGCAGACGAGCCCTCGTCGAAGAAAAGGTCCCCGGCAGACGAGCCCTCGTCGAAGAAAAGGTCCCCGGCAGACGAGCCCTCGTCGAAGAAAAGGTCCCCGGCAGACGAGCCCTCGTCGAAGAAAAGGTCCCCGGCAGACGAACCCTCGTCGAAGAAAAGGTCCCTGGCAGACGAGACCTCGTCGAAGAAAAGGTCCCCGGCAGCCGAGCCCTCGTCGAAGAAAAGGTCCCTGGCAGCCGAGGCTTAAACGAAAATTTTTTCTTCAGCAGCCGAGCCCTCGCCGAAGAAAAGGTCCCCGGCAGCCGAGGCCTCGCCGAAGTAAAGGTCCCCGGCAGCCGAGGCCTCGCCGAAGTAAAGGTCCCCGGCAGCCGAGGCCTCGTCGAAGTAAAGGTCCCCGGCAGCCTAGCCCTCGTCGAGAATTTTTTCTTTGGAGCCGAGCCCTCGTCGAAGAAAAGGTCCCCGGCAGCCGAGCCCTCGTCGAAGAAAAGGTCCCCGGCAGACGAGCCCTCGTCGAAGAAAAGGTCCCCGGCAGACGAGCCCTCGTCAAAGAAAAGGTCCCCGGCAGACGAGCCCTCGTCGAAGAAAAGGTCCCCGGCAGACGAGCCCTCGTCAAAGAAAAGGTCCCTGGCAGACGAGACCTCGTCGAAGAAAAGGTCCCCGGCAGCCGAGCCCTCGTCAAAGAAAAGGTCCCTGGCAGACGAGACCTCGTCGAAGAAAAGGTCCCCGGCAGCCGAGCCCTCGTCGAAGAAAAGGTCCCTGGCAGCCGAGGCTTAAACGAAAATTTTTTCTTCAGCAGCCGAGCCCTCGTCGAAGAAAAGGTCCCCGGCAGCCGAGCCCTCGTCGAAGTAAAGGTCCCCGGCCGCCGTGCCCTCGTCGAAGTAAAGGTCCCCGGCCGCCGAGCCCTCGTCGAAGTAAAGGTCCCCCGCAGCCGAGCCCTCGTCGAAAAAAACGTCCCCGGCAGCCGAGGCTTAATCGAAAATTTTTTCTTCAGCAGCCGAGCCCTCATCGAAGAAAAGGTCCCCGGCAGCCGAGCCTTAATCGAAAATTTTTTCTTTAGCAGCCGAGCCCTCGTTGAAAAATTTTTTCTTCAGCATCCAAGCCCTCGTCGAAAATTTTTTCGTCGGCAGCCGCGACCTCATCGAAGAAAAGTTCCCTGGCACCCCAGTCCTCGTCGAAAATTTTTTCTTTGGGAGCCGAGCCCACGTCGAAGAAAAGCTCCCCGGCATCCGAGCCCTCGTAGAAGAAAAGGTCCCCGGCAGCCCAGCCCTCGTCGAAGAAAAGGTCCCCGGCAGCCCAGCCCTCGTCGAAGAAAAGGTCCCCGGCAGCCCAGCCCTCGTAGAAAATTTTTTCTTTTGGAGCCCAGCCCTCGTCGAAGCAAAGGTCCCCGGCAGCCCAGCCCTCGTCGAAGCAAAGGTCCCCGGCAGCCCAGCCCTCGTCGAAGCAAAGGTCCCCGGCAGCCCAGCCCTGGTCGAGAATTTTTTCTTTGGGAGCCGAGCCCTCGTCGAAGAAAAGGTCCCCGGCAGCCCAGCCCTCGTCGAAGAAAAGGTCCCCGGAAGCACAGCCCTCGTCGAAGAAAAGGTCCCCGGCAGCCCAGCCCTCGTCGAGAATTTTTTCTTTGGGAGCCGAGCCCTCGTCGAAGAAAAGGTCCCCGGCAGCCCAGCCCTCATCGAGAATTTTTTCTTTGGGAGCCCAGCCCTCGTCGAAGAAAAGGTCCCCGGCAGCCCAGCCCTCGTCGAAGAAAAGGTCCCCGGC
The DNA here is from genome assembly GCF_026419915.1 of Harpia harpyja. Lineage (NCBI taxonomy): Eukaryota > Metazoa > Chordata > Aves > Accipitriformes > Accipitridae > Harpia > Harpia harpyja. The sequence goes on along the minus strand of NW_026293237.1, from coordinate 21,092 downwards.
AGCCCAGCCCTCGTCGAAGAAAAGGTCCCCGGCAGCCCAGCCCTCGTCGAAGAAAAGGTCCCCGGCAGCCAGCCCTCGTCGAAGAAAAGGTCCCCGGCAGCCCAGCCCTCGTCGAAGAAAAGGTCCCCGGCAGCCCAGCCCTCGTCGAAGAAAAGGTCCCCGGCAGCCCAGCCCTCGTCGAAGAAAAGGTCCCCGGCAGCCCAGCCCTCGTCGAGAATTTTTTCTTTGGGAGCCGAGCCCTCGTCGAAGAAAAGGTCCCCGGCAGCCCAGCCCTCGTCGAAGAAAAGGTCCCCGGCAGCCCAGCCCTCGTCGAAGAAAAGGTCCCCGGCAGCCCAGCCCTCGTCGAAGAAAAGGTCCCCGGCAGCCCAGCCCTCGTCGAAGAAAAGGTCCCCGGCAGCCCAGCCCTCGTCGAGAATTTTTTCTTTGGGAGCCGAGCCCTCGTCGAAGAAAAGTTCCCCGGCAGCCCAGCCCTCGCCGAAGAAAAGGTCCCCGGCAGCCCAGCCCTCGTCGAAGAAAAGGTCCCCGGCAGCCCAGCCCTCGTCGAAGAAAAGGTCCCCGGCAGCCCAGCCCTCGTCGAAGAAAAGGACCCCGGCAGCCCAGCCCTCGCCGAAGAAAAGGTCCCCGGCAGCCCAGCCCTCGCCGAAGAAAAGGTCCCCGGCAGCCCAGCCCTCGCCGAAGTAAAGGTCCCCGGCAGCCGAGGCCTCGCCGAAGTAAAGGTCCCCGGCAGCCGAGGTCTCGCCGAAGTAAAGGTCCCCGGCAGCCGAGGCTTAATCGAAAATTTTTTCTTCAGCAGTCGAGCCCTCGTCGAAGAAAAGGTCCCCGGCAGCCGAGCCCTCGTCGAAGAAAAGGTCCCCGGCAGCCGAGACCTCGTCGAAGAAAAGGTCCCCGGCAGCCCAGCCCTCGTCGAAGAAAAGGTCCCCGGCAGCCTAGCCCTCGTCGAGAATTTTTTCTTTGGAGCCGAGCCCTCGTCGAAGAAAAGGTGCCCGGCAGCCGAGCCCTCGTCGAGAATTTTTTCTTTGGGAGCCGAGCCGTCGTCGAAGAAAAGGTCCCCGGCAGACGAGCCCTCGTCGAAGAAAAGGTCCCCGGCAGACGAGCCCTCGTCGAAGAAAAGGTCCCCGGCAGCCCAGCCCTCGTTGAAGAAAAGGTCCCCGGCAGCCCAGCCCTCGTCGAGAATTTTTTCTTTGGGAGCCGAGCCCTCGTCGAAGAAAAGGTCCCCGGCAGCCCAGCCCTCGTCGAAGAAAAGGTCCCCGGCAGCCCAGCCCTCGTCGAAGAAAAGGTCCCCGGCAGCCCAGCCCTCGTCGAAGAAAAGGTCCCCGGCAGCCCAGCCCTCGTCGAGAATTTTTTCTTTGGGATCCGAGCCCTCGTCGAAGAAAAGGTCCCCGGCAGCCCAGCCCTCGTCGAAGAAAAGGTCCCCGGCAGCCCAGCCCTCGTCGAAGAAAAGGTCCCCGGCAGCCCAGCCCTCGTCGAAGAAAAGGTCCCCGGCAGCCCAGCCCTCGTCGAAGAAAAGGTCCCCGGCAGCCCAGCCCTCGCCGAAGAAAAGGTCCCCGGCAGCCGAGGCCTCGCCGAAGTAAAGGTCCCCGGCAGCCGAGGCCTCGCCGAAGTAAAGGTCCCCGGCAGCCGAGGCTTAATCGAAAATTTTTTCTTCAGCAGTCGAGCCCTCGTCGAAGAAAAGGTGCCCGGCAGCCGAGCCCTCGTCGAGAATTTTTTCTTTGGGAGCCGAGCCCTCGTCGAAGAAAAGGTCCCCGGCAGACGAGCCCTCGTCGAAGAAAAGGTCCCCGGCAGACGAGCCCTCGTCGAAGAAAAGGTCCCCGGCAGACGAACCCTCGTCGAAGAAAAGGTAACTGGCAGACGAGACCTCGTCGAAGAAAAGGTCCCCGGCAGCCGAGCCCTCGTCGAAGAAAAGGTCCCTGGCAGCCGAGGCTTAAACGAAAATTTTTTCTTCAGCAGCCGAGCCCTCGTCGAAGAAAAGGTCCCCGGCAGCCGAGCCCTCGTCGAAGTAAAGGTCCCCGGCCGCCGTGCCCTCGTCGAAGTAAAGGTCCCCGGCCGCCGAGCCCTCGTCGAAGTAAAGGTCCCCCGCAGCCGAGCCCTCGTCGAAAAAAACGTCCCCGGCAGCCGAGGCTTAATCGAAAATTTTTTCTCCAGCAGCCGAGCCCTCATCGAAGAAAAGGTCCCCGGCAGCCGAGCCTTAATCGAAAATTTTTTCTTTAGCAGCCGAGCCCTCGTTGAAAAATTTTTTCTTCAGCATCCAAGCCCTCGTCGAAAATTTTTTCGTCGGCAGCCGCGACCTCATCGAAGAAAAGTTCCCTGGCACCCCAGTCCTCGTCGAAAATTTTTTATTTGGGAGCCGAGCCCACGTCGAAGAAAAGGTCCCCGGCAGCCCAGCCCTCGTCGAAGAAAAGGTCCCCGGCAGCCCAGCCCTCGTCGAAGAAAAGGTCCCCGGCAGCCCAGCCCTCGTCGAAGAAAAGGTCCCCGGCAGCCCAGCCCTCGTCGAAGCAAAGGTCCCCGGCAGCCCAGCCCTCGTCGAAGCAAAGGTCCCCGGCAGCCCAGCCCTCGTCGAAGCAAAGGTCCCCGGCAGCCCAGCCCTCGTCGAAGCAAAGGTCCCCGGCAGCCCAGCCCTCGTCGAAGCAAAGGTCCCCGGCAGCCCAGCCCTCGTCGAAGCAAAGGTCCCCGGCAGCCCAGCCCTCGTCGAAGCAAAGGTCCCCGGCAGCCCAGCCCTCGTCGAAGCAAAGGTCCCCGGCAGCCCAGCCCTCGTCGAAGCAAAGGTCCCCGGCAGCCCAGCCCTCGTCGAAGCAAAGGTCCCCGGCAGCCCAGCCCTCGTCGAAGCAAAGGTCCCCGGCAGCCCAGCCCTCGTCGAAGCAAAGGTCCCCGGCAGCCCAGCCCTCGTCGAAGCAAAGGTCCCCGGCAGCCCAGCCCTCGTCGAAGCAAAGGTCCCCGGCAGCCCAGCCCTCGTCGAAGAAAAGGTCCCCGGCAGCCCAGCCCTCGTCGAAGCAAAGGTCCCCGGCAGCCCAGCCCTGGTCGAGAATTTTTTCTTTGGGAGCCGAGCCCTCGTCGAAGAAAAGGTCCCCGGCAGCCCAGCCCTCGTCGAAGAAAAGGTCCCCGGCAGCCCAGCCCTCGTCGAAGAAAAGGTCCCCGGAAGCACAGCCCTCGTCGAAGAAAAGGTCCCCGGAAGCACAGCCCTCGTCGAAGAAAAGGTCCCCGGCAGCCCAGCCCTCGTCGAGAATTTTTTCTTTAGGAGCCGAGCCCTCGTCGAAGAAAAGGCCCCCGGCAGCCCAGCCCTCGTCGAAGAAAAGGTCCCCGGCAGCCCAGCCCTCGTCGAAGAAAAGGCCCCCGGCAGCCCAGCCCTCGTCGAAGAAAAGGTCCCCGGCAGCCCAGCCCTCGTCGAAGAAAAGGTCCCCGGCAGCCCAGCCCTCGTCGAAGAAAAGGTCCCCGGCAGCCCAGCCCTCGTCGAGAATTTTTTCTTTGGGAGCCGAGCCCTCGTCGAAGAAAAGGTCCCCGGCAGCCCAGCCCTCGTCGAAGAAAAGGTCCCCGGCAGCCCAGCCCTCGTCGAGAATTTTTTCTTTGGGAGCCGAGCCCTCGTCGAAGAAAAGGTCCCCGGCAGCCCAGCCCTCGTCGAAGAAAAGGTCCCCGGCAGCCCAGCCCTCGTCGAAGAAAAGGTCCCCGGCAGCCCAGCCCTCGTCGAAGAAAAGGTCCCCGGCAGCCCAGCCCTCGTCGAAGCAAAGGTCCCCGGCAGCCCAGCCCTCGTCGAAGCAAAGGTCCCCGGCAGCCCAGCCCTGGTCGAGAATTTTTTCTTTGGGAGCCGAGCCCTCGTCGAAGAAAAGGTCCCCGGCAGCCCAGCCCTCGTCGAAGAAAAGGTCCCCGGCAGCCCAGCCCTCGTCGAAGAAAAGGTCCCCGGCAGCCCAGCCCTCGTCGAAGAAAAGGTCCCCGGCAGCCCAGCCCTCGTCGAAGAAAAGGTCCCCGGAAGCACAGCCCTCGTCGAAGAAAAGGTCCCCGGCAGCCCAGCCCTCGTCGAAGAAAAGGTCCCCGGCAGCCCAGCCCTCGTCGAGAATTTTTTCTTTGGGAGCCGAGCCCTCGTCGAAGAAAAGGTCCCCGGCAGCCCAGCCCTCGTCGAAGAAAAGGTCCCCGGCAGCCCAGCCCTCGTCGAGAATTTTTTCTTTGGGAGCCGAGCCCTCGTCGAAGAAAAGGTCCCCGGCAGCCCAGCCCTCGTCGAAGAAAAGGTCCCCGGCAGCCCAGCCCTCGTCGAAGAAAAGGTCCCCGGCAGCCCAGCCCTCGTCGAAGAAAAGGTCCCCGGCAGCCCAGCCCTCGTCGAAGAAAAGGTCCCCGGCAGCCCAGCCCTCGTCGAGAATTTTTTCTTTGGGAGCCGAGCCCTCGTCGAAGCAAAGGTCCCCGGCAGCCCAGCCCTCGTCGAAGCAAAGGTCCCCGGCAGCCCAGCCCTCGTCGAAGCAAAGGTCCCCGGCAGCCCAGCCCTCGTCGAAGCAAAGGTCCCCGGCAGCCCAGCCCTGGTCGAGAATTTTTTCTTTGGGAGCCGAGCCCTCGTCGAAGAAAAGGTCCCCGGCAGCCCAGCCCTCGTCGAAGAAAAGGTCCCCGGCAGCCCAGCCCTCGTCGAAGAAAAGGTCCCCGGAAGCCCAGCCCTCGTCGAAGAAAAGGTCCCCGGCAGCCCAGCCCTCGTCGAAGAAAAGGTCCCCGGCAGCCCAGCCCTCGTCGAGAATTTTTTCTTTAGGAGCCGAGCCCTCGTCGAAGAAAAGGTCCCCGGCAGCCCAGCCCTCGTCGAAGAAAAGGTCCCCGGCAGCCCAGCCCTCGTCGAAGAAAAGGTCCCCGGCAGCCCAGCCCTCGTCGAAGAAAAGGTCCCCGGCAGCCCAGCCCTCGTCGAAGAAAAGGTCCCCGGCAGCCCAGCCCTCGTCGAAGAAAAGGTCCCCGGCAGCCCAGCCCTCGTCGAAGAAAAGGTCCCCGGCAGCCCAGCCCTCGTCGAGAATTTTTTATTTGGGTGCCGAGCCCTCGTCGAAGAAAAGGTCCCCGGCAGCCCAGCCCTCGTCGAAGAAAAGGTCCCCGGCAGCCCAGCCCTCGTCGAGAATTTTTTCTTTGGGAGCCGAGCCCTCGTCGAAGAAAAGGTCCCCGGCAGCCCAGCCCTCGTCGAAGAAAAGGTCCCCGGCAGCCCAGCCCTCGTCGAAGAAAAGGTCCCCGGCAGCCCAGCCCTCGTCGAAGAAAAGGTCCCCGGCAGCCCAGCCCTCGTCGAGAATTTTTTTTTTGGGAGCCCAGCCCTCGTCGAAGAAAAGGTCCCCGGCAGCCCAGCCCTCGTCGAAGAAAAGGTCCCCGGCAGCCCAGCCCTCGTCGAAGAAAAGGTCCCCGGCAGCCCAGCCCTCGTCGAAGAAAAGGTCCCCGGCAGCCCAGCCCTCGTCGAAGAAAAGGTCCCCGGCAGCCCAGCCCTCGTCGAAGAAAAGGTCCCCGGCAGCCCAGCCCTCGTCGAAGAAAAGGTCCCCGGCAGCCCAGCCCTCGTCGAAGAAAAGGTCCCCGGCAGCCCAGCCCTCGTCGAAGAAAAGGTCCCCGGCAGCCCAGCCCTCGTCGAAGAAAAGGTCCCCGGCAGCCCAGCCCTCGTCGAGAATTTTTTCTTTGGGAGCCCAGCCCTCGTCGAAGAAAAGGTCCCCGGCAGCCCAGCCCTCGTCGAAGAAAAGGTCCCCGGCAGCCCAGCCCTCGTCGAGAATTTTTTCTTTGGGAGCCGAGCCCTCGTCGAAGAAAAGGTCCCCGGCAGCCCAGCCCTCGTCGAAGAAAAGGTCCCCGGCAGCCCAGCCCTCGTCGAAGAAAAGGTCCCCGGCAGCCCAGCCCTCGTCGAAGAAAAGGTCCCCGGCAGCCCAGCCCTCGTCGAAGAAAAGGTCCCCGGCAGCCCAGCCCTCGTCGAGAATTTTTTCTTTGGGAGCCGAGCCCTCGTCGAAGAAAAGGTCCCCGGCAGCCCAGCCCTCGTCGAAGAAAAGGTCCCCGGCAGCCCAGCCCTCGTCGAAGAAAAGGTCCCCGGCAGCCCAGCCCTCGTCGAAGAAAAGGTCCCCGGCAGCCCAGCCCTCGTCGAAGAAAAGGTCCCCGGCAGCCCAGCCCTCGTCGAGAATTTTTTCTTTGGGAGCCGAGCCCTCGTCGAAGAAAAGGTCCCCGGCAGCCCAGCCCTCGTCGAAGAAAAGGTCCCCGGCAGCCCAGCCCTCGTCGAAGAAAAGGTCCCCGGCAGCCCAGCCCTCGTCGAGAATTTTTTCTTTGGGAGCCGAGCCCTCGTCGAAGAAAAGGTCCCCGGCAGCCCAGCCCTCGTCGAGAATTTTTTCTTTGGGAGCCGAGCCCTCGTCGAAGAAAAGGTCCCCGGCAGCCCAGCCCTCGTCGAAGAAAAGGTCCCCGGCAGCCCAGCCCTCGTCGAAGAAAAGGTCCCCGGCAGCCCAGCCCTCGTCGAAGAAAAGGTCCCCGGCAGCCCAGCCCTCGTCGAAGAAAAGGTCCCCGGCAGCCCAGCCCTCGTCGAGAATTTTTTCTTTGGGAGCCGAGCCCTCGTCGAAGAAAAGGTCCCCGGCAGCCCAGCCCTCGTCGAAGAAAAGGTCCCCGGCAGCCCAGCCCTCGTCGAAGAAAAGGTCCCCGGCAGCCCAGCCCTCGTCGAGAATTTTTTCTTTGGGAGCCGAGCCCTCGTCGAAGAAAAGGTCCCCGGCAGCCCTGCCCTCGTCGAAGAAAAGGTCCCCGGCAGCCCAGCCCTCGTCGAAGAAAAGGTCCCCGGCAGCCCAGCCCTCGTCGAAGAAAAGGTCCCCGGCAGCCCAGCCCTCGTCGAGAATTTTTTCTTTGGGAGCCGAGCCCTCGTCGAAGAAAAGGTCCCCGGCAGCCCAGCCCTCGTCGAAGAAAAGGTCCCCGGCAGCCCAGCCCTCGTCGAGAATTTTTTCTTTGGGAGCCGAGCCCTCGTCGAAGAAAAGGTCCCCGGCAGCCCAGCCCTCGTCGAAGAAAAGGTCCCCGGCAGCCCAGCCCTCGTCGAAGAAAAGGTCCCCGGCAGCCCAGCCCTCGTCGAAGAAAAGGTCCCCGGCAGCCCAGCCCTCGTCGAAGAAAAGGTCCCCGGCAGCCCAGCCCTCGTCGAAGAAAAGGTCCCCGGCAGCCCAGCCCTCGTCGAGAATTTTTTCTTTGGGAGCCGAGCCCTCGTCGAAGAAAAGGTCCCCGGCAGCCCAGCCCTCGTCGAAGAAAAGGTCCCCGGCAGCCCAGCCCTCGTCGAAGAAAAGGTCCCCGGCAGCCCAGCCCTCGTCGAAGAAAAGGTCCCCGGCAGCCCAGCCCTCGTCGAGAATTTTTTCTTTGGGAGCCGAGCCCTCGTCGAAGAAAAGGTCCCCGGCAGCCCAGCCCTCGTCGAGAATTTTTTCTTTGGGAGCCGAGCCCTCGTCGAAGAAAAGGTCCCCGGCAGCCCAGCCCTCGTCGAAGAAAAGGTCCCCGGCAGCCCAGCCCTCGTCGAAGAAAAGGTCCCCGGCAGCCCAGCCCTCGTCGAAGAAAAGGTCCCCGGCAGCCCAGCCCTCGTCGAAGAAAAGGTCCCCGGCAGCCCAGCCCTCGTCGAAGAAAAGGTCCCCGGCAGCCCAGCCCTCGTCGAAGAAAAGGTCCCCGGCAGCCCAGCCCTCGTCGAAGAAAAGGTCCCCGGCAGCCCAGCCCTCGTCGAGAATTTTTTCTTTGGGAGCCGAGCCCTCGTCGAAGAAAAGGTCCCCGGCAGCCCAGCCCTCGTCGAAGAAAAGGTCCCCGGCAGCCCAGCCCTCGTCGAAGAAAAGGTCCCCGGCAGCCCAGCCCTCGTCGAAGAAAAGGTCCCCGGCAGCCCAGCCCTCGTCGAGAATTTTTTCTTTGGGAGCCGAGCCCTCGTCGAAGAAAAGGTCCCCGGCAGCCCAGCCCTCGTCGAAGAAAAGGTCCCCGGCAGCCCAGCCCTCGTCGAAGAAAAGGTCCCCGGCAGCCCAGCCCTCGTCGAGAATTTTTTCTTTGGGAGCCGAGCCCTCGTCGAAGAAAAGGTCCCCGGCAGCCCAGCCCTCGTCGAGAATTTTTTCTTTGGGAGCCGAGCCCTCGTCGAAGAAAAGGTCCCCGGCAGCCCAGCCCTCGTCGAAGAAAAGGTCCCCGGCAGCCCAGCCCTCGTCGAAGAAAAGGTCCCCGGCAGCCCAGCCCTCGTCGAAGAAAAGGTCCCCGGCAGCCCAGCCCTCGTCGAAGAAAAGGTCCCCGGCAGCCCAGCCCTCGTCGAGAATTTTTTCTTTGGGAGCCGAGCCCTCGTCGAAGAAAAGGTCCCCGGCAGCCCAGCCCTCGTCGAAGAAAAGGTCCCCGGCAGCCCAGCCCTCGTCGAAGAAAAGGTCCCCGGCAGCCCAGCCCTCGTCGAGAATTTTTTCTTTGGGAGCCGAGCCCTCGTCGAAGAAAAGGTCCCCGGCAGCCCAGCCCTCGTCGAAGAAAAGGTCCCCGGCAGCCCAGCCCTCGTCGAAGAAAAGGTCCCCGGCAGCCCAGCCCTCGTCGAAGAAAAGGTCCCCGGCAGCCCAGCCCTCGTCGAGAATTTTTTCTTTGGGAGCCGAGCCCTCGTCGAAGAAAAGGTCCCCGGCAGCCCAGCCCTCGTCGAAGAAAAGGTCCCCGGCAGCCCAGCCCTCGTCGAGAATTTTTTCTTTGGGAGCCGAGCCCTCGTCGAAGAAAAGGTCCCCGGCAGCCCAGCCCTCGTCGAAGAAAAGGTCCCCGGCAGCCCAGCCCTCGTCGAAGAAAAGGTCCCCGGCAGCCCAGCCCTCGTCGAAGAAAAGGTCCCCGGCAGCCCAGCCCTCGTCGAAGAAAAGGTCCCCGGCAGCCCAGCCCTCGTCGAAGAAAAGGTCCCCGGCAGCCCAGCCCTCGTCGAGAATTTTTTCTTTGGGAGCCGAGCCCTCGTCGAAGAAAAGGTCCCCGGCAGCCCAGCCCTCGTCGAAGAAAAGGTCCCCGGCAGCCCAGCCCTCGTCGAAGAAAAGGTCCCCGGCAGCCCAGCCCTCGTCGAAGAAAAGGTCCCCGGCAGCCCAGCCCTCGTCGAGAATTTTTTCTTTGGGAGCCGAGCCCTCGTCGAAGAAAAGGTCCCCGGCAGCCCAGCCCTCGTCGAGAATTTTTTCTTTGGGAGCCGAGCCCTCGTCGAAGAAAAGGTCCCCGGCAGCCCAGCCCTCGTCGAAGAAAAGGTCCCCGGCAGCCCAGCCCTCGTCGAAGAAAAGGTCCCCGGCAGCCCAGCCCTCGTCGAAGAAAAGGTCCCCGGCAGCCCAGCCCTCGTCGAAGAAAAGGTCCCCGGCAGCCCAGCCCTCGTCGAAGAAAAGGTCCCCGGCAGCCCAGCCCTCGTCGAAGAAAAGGTCCCCGGCAGCCCAGCCCTCGTCGAAGAAAAGGTCCCCGGCAGCCCAGCCCTCGTCGAGAATTTTTTCTTTGGGAGCCGAGCCCTCGTCGAAGAAAAGGTCCCCGGCAGCCCAGCCCTCGTCGAAGAAAAGGTCCCCGGCAGCCCAGCCCTCGTCGAAGAAAAGGTCCCCGGCAGCCCAGCCCTCGTCGAGAATTTTTTCTTTGGGAGCCGAGCCCTCGTCGAAGAAAAGGTCCCCGGCAGCCCAGCCCTCGTCGAGAATTTTTTCTTTGGGAGCCGAGCCCTCGTCGAAGAAAAGGTCCCCGGCAGCCCAGCCCTCGTCGAAGAAAAGGTCCCCGGCAGCCCAGCCCTCGTCGAAGAAAAGGTCCCCGGCAGCCCAGCCCTCGTCGAAGAAAAGGTCCCCGGCAGCCCAGCCCTCGTCGAAGAAAAGGTCCCCGGCAGCCCAGCCCTCGTCGAGAATTTTTTCTTTGGGAGCCGAGCCCTCGTCGAAGAAAAGGTCCCCGGCAGCCCAGCCCTCGTCGAAGAAAAGGTCCCCGGCAGCCCAGCCCTCGTCGAAGAAAAGGTCCCCGGCAGCCCAGCCCTCGTCGAAGAAAAGGTCCCCGGCAGCCCAGCCCTCGTCGAAGAAAAGGTCCCCGGCAGCCCAGCCCTCGTCGAAGAAAAGGTCCCCGGCAGCCCAGCCCTCGTCGAAGAAAAGGTCCCCGGCAGCCCAGCCCTCGTCGAAGAAAAGGTCCCCGGCAGCCCAGCCCTCGTCGAAGAAAAGGTCCCCGGCAGCCCAGCCCTCGTCGAAGAAAAGGTCCCCGGCAGCCCAGCCCTCGTCGAAGAAAAGGTCCCCGGCAGCCCAGCCCTCGTCGAAGAAAAGGTCCCCGGCAGCCCAGCCCTCGTCGAAAATTTTTTCTTTTGGAGCCCAGCCCTCGTCGAAGAAAAGGTCCCCGGCAGCCCAGCCCTCGTCGAAGAAAAGGTCCCCGGCAGCCCAGCCCTCGTCGAAGAAAAGGTCCCCGGCAGCCCAGCCCTCGTCGAAGAAAAGGTCCCCGGCAGCCCAGCCCTCGTCGAAGAAAAGGTCCCCGGCAGCCCAGCCCTCGTCGAAAATTTTTTCTTTTGGAGCCCAGCCCTCGTCGAAGAAAAGGTCCCCGGCAGCCCAGCCCTCGTCGAAGAAAAGGTCCCCGGCAGCCCAGCCCTCGTCGAAGAAAAGGTCCCCGGCAGCCCAGCCCTCGTCGAAGAAAAGGTCCCCGGCAGCCCAGCCCTCGTCGAAGAAAAGGTCCCCGGCAGCCCAGCCCTCGTCGAAGAAAAGGTCCCCGGCAGCCCAGCCCTCGTCGAAGAAAAGGTCCCCGGCAGCCCAGCCCTCGTCGAAAATTTTTTCTTTTGGAGCCCAGCCCTCGTCGAAAATTTTTTCTTTTGGAGCCCAGCCCTCGTCGAAGAAAAGGTCCCCGGCAGCCCAGCCCTCGTCGAAGGAAAGGTCCCCGGCAGCCCAGCCCTCGTCGAAGGAAAGGTCCCCGGCAGCCCAGCCCTCGTCGAAGGAAAGGTCCCCGGCAGCCCAGCCCTCGTGGAAAATTTTTTCTTTTGGAGCCCAGCCCTCGTCGAAGAAAAGGTCCCCGGCAGCCCAGCCCTCGTCGAAGAAATGGTCCCCGGCAGCCAAGCCCTCGTCAAAAATTTTTTCTTTTGGAGCCCAGCCCTCGCCGAAGGAAAGGTCCCCGGCAGCCCAGCCCTCGTCGAAGGAAAGGTCCCCGGCAGCCCAGCCCTCGTCGAAAATTTTTTCTTTTGGAGCCCAGCCCTCGTCGAAGAAAAGGTCCCCGGCAGCCCAGCCCTCGTCGAAGGAAAGGTCCCCGGCAGCCCAGCCCTCGTCGAAAATTTTTTCTTTTGGAGCCCAGCCCTCGTCGAAGAAAAGGTCCCCGGCAGCCCAGCCCTCGTCGAAGAAAAGGTCCCCGGCAGCCCAGCCCTCGTCGAAGAAAAGGTCCCCGGCAGCCCAGCCCTCGTCGAAAATTTTTCTTTTGGAGCCCAGCCCTCGTCGAAGAAAAGGTCCCCGGCAGCCCAGCCCTCGTCGAAGAAAAGGTCCCCGGCAGCCCAGCCCTCGTCGAAGAAAAGGACCCCGGCAGCCCAGCCGTCGTCGAAGAAAAGGTCCCCGGCAGCCCAGCCCTCGTCGAAAATTTTTTCTTTTGGAGCCCAGCCCTCGTCGAAGAAAAGGTCCCCGGCAGCCCAGCCCTCGTCGAAGAAAAGGTCCCCGGCAGCCCAGCCCTCGTGGAAAATTTTTTCTTTTGGAGCCCAGCCCTCGTCGAAGAAAAGGTCCCCGGCAGCCCAGCCCTCGTCGAAGAAAAGGTCCCCGGCAGCCCAGCCCTCGTCGAAAAATTTTCTTTTGGAGCCCAGCCCTCGTCGAAAATTTTTGCTTTTGGAGCCCAGCCCTCGTCGAAAATTTTTTCTTTTGGAGCCCAGCCCTCGTCGAAGAAAAGGTCCCCGGCAGCCCAGCCCTCGTCGAAGAAAAGGTCCCCGGCAGCCCAGCCCTCGTCGAAGAAAAGGTCCCCGGCAGCCCAGCCCTCGTCGAAGAAAAGGTCCCCGGCAGCCCAGCCCTCGTCGAAGAAAAGGTCCCCGGCAGCCCAGCCCTCGTCGAAGAAAAGGTCCCCGGCAGCCCAGCCCTCGTCGAAGAAAAGGTCCCCGGCAGCCCAGCCCTCGTCGAAGAAAAGGTCCCCGGCAGCCCAGCCCTCGTCGAAGAAAAGGTCCCCGGCAGCCCAGCCCTCGTCGAAGAAAAGGTCCCCGGCAGCCCAGCCCTCGTCGAAGAAAAGGTCCCCGGCAGCCCAGCCCTCGTCGAAAATTTTTTCTTTTGGAGCCCAGCCCTCGTCGAAGAAAAGGTCCCCGGCAGCCCAGCCCTCGTCGAAAATTTTTTCTTTTGGAGCCCAGCCCTCGTCGAAGAAAAGGTCCCCGGCAGCCCAGCCCTCGCGGAAGAAAAGGTCCCCGGCAGCCCAGCCCTCGCGGAAGAAAAGGTCCCCGGCAGCCCAGCCCTCGCCGAAGAAAAGGTCCCCGGCAGCCCAGCCCTCGTCGAGAATTTTTTCTTTGGGAGCCCATCCCTCGTCGAAGAAAAGGTCCCCGGCAGCCCAGCCCTCGTCGAAGAAAAGGTCCCCGGCAGCCCAGCCCTCGTCGAAAATTTTTTCTTTGGGAGCCGAGCTCTCGTCGAAGAAAAGGTCCCCGGCAGCCCAGCCCTCGTCGAAGAAAAGGTCCCCGGCAGCCCAGCCCTCGTCGAAGAAAAGGTCCCCGGCAGCCCAGCCCTCGTCGAAGAAAAGGTCCCCGGCAGCCCAGCCCTCGTCGAAGAAAAGGTCCCCGGCAGCCCAGCCCTCGTCGAAGAAAAGGTCCCCGGCAGCCCAGCCCTCGTCGAAGAAAAGGTCCCCGGCAGCCCAGCCCTCGTCGAAGAAAAGGTCCCCGGCAGCCCAGCACTCGTCGAAGAAAAGGTCCCCGGCAGCCCAGCCCTCGTCGAAGAAAAGGTCCCCGGCAGCCCAGCCCTCGTCGAGAATTTTTTCTTTGGGAGCCGAGCCCTCGTCGAAGAAAAGGTCCCCGGCAGCCCAGCCCTCGTCGAAGAAAAGGTCCCCGGCAGCCCAGCCCTCGTCGAAGAAAAGGTCCCCGGCAGCCCAGCCCTCGTCGAAGAAAAGGTCCCCGGCAGCCCAGCCCTCGTCGAAGAAAAGGTCCCCGGCAGCCCAGCCCTCGTCGAAGAAAAGGTCCCCGGCAGCCCAGCCCTCGTCGAAGAAAAGGTCCCCGGCAGCCCAGCCCTCGTCGAAGAAAAGGTCCCCGGCAGCCCAGCCCTCGTCGAGAATTTTTTCTTTGGGAGCCGAGCCCTCGTCGAAGAAAAGGTCCCCGGCAGCCCAGCCCTCGTCGAGAATTTTTTCTTTGGGAGCCGAGCCCTCGTCGAAGAAAAGGTCCCCGGCAGCCCAGCCCTCGTCGAAGAAAAGGTCCCCGGCAGCCCAGCCCTCGTCGAAGAAAAGGTCCCCGGCAGCCCAGCCCTCGTCGAGAATTTTTTCTTTGGGAGCCGAGCCCTCGTCGAAGAAAAGGTCCCCGGCAGCCCAGCCCTCGTCGAGAATTTTTTCTTTGGGAGCCGAGCCCTCGTCGAAGAAAAGGTCCCCGGCAGCCCAGCCCTCGTCGAAGAAAAGGTCCCCGGCAGCCCAGCCCTCGTCGAAGAAAAGGTCCCCGGCAGCCCAGCCCTCGTCGAGAATTTTTTCTTTGGGAGCCGAGCCCTCGTCGAAGAAAAGGTCCCCGGCAGCCCAGCCCTCGTCGAAGAAAAGGTCCCCGGCAGCCCAGCCCTCGTCGAAGAAAAGGTCCCCGGCAGCCCAGCCCTCGTCGAAGAAAAGGTCCCCGGCAGCCCAGCCCTCGTCGAAGAAAAGGTCCCCGGCAGCCCAGCCCTCGTCGAAGAAAAGGTCCCCGGCAGCCCAGCCCTCGTCGAGAATTTTTTCTTTGGGAGCCGAGCCCTCGTCGAAGAAAAGGTCCCCGGCAGCCCAGCCCTCGTCGAAGAAAAGGTCCCCGGCAGCCCAGCCCTCGTCGAAGAAAAGGTCCCCGGCAGCCCAGCCCTCGTCGAAGAAAAGGTCCCCGGCAGCCCAGCCCTCGTCGAAGAAAAGGTCCCCGGCAGCCCAGCCCTCGTCGAAGAAAAGGTCCCCGGCAGCCCAGCCCTCGTCGAAGAAAAGGTCCCCGGCAGCCCAGCCCTCGTCGAAGAAAAGGTCCCCGGCAGCCCAGCCCTCGTCGAAGAAAAGGTCCCCGGCAGCCCAGCCCTCGTCGAAAATTTTTTCTTTTGGAGCCCAGCCCTCGTCGAAGAAAAGGTCCCCGGCAGCCCAGCCCTCGTCGAAAATTTTTTCTTTTGGAGCCCAGCCCTCGTCGAAGAAAAGGTCCCCGGCAGCCCAGCCCTCGTCGAAGAAAAGGTCCCCGGCAGCCCAGCCCTCGTCGAAGAAAAGGTCCCCGGCAGCCCAGCCCTCGTCGAAAATTTTTTCTTTTGGAGCCCAGCCCTCGTCGAAAATTTTTTCTTTTGGAGCCCAGCCCTCGTCGAAGAAAAGGTCCCCGGCAGCCCAGCCCTCGTCGAAGGAAAGGTCCCCGGCAGCCCAGCCCTCGTGGAAAATTTTTTCTTTTGGAGCCCAGCCCTCGTCGAAGAAAAGGTCCCCGGCAGCCCAGCCCTCGTCGAAGAAATGGTCCCCGGCAGCCAAGCCCTCGTCAAAAATTTTTTCTTTTGGAGCCCAGCCCTCGCTGAAGAAAAGGTCCCCGGCAGCCCAGCCCTCGTCGAAGGAAAGGTCCACGGCAGCCCAGCCCTCGTCGAAAATTTTTTCTTTTGGAGCACAGCCCTCGTCGAAGAAAAGGTCCCCGGCAGCCCAGCCCTCGTCGAAGAAAAGGTCCCCGGCAGCCCAGCCCTCGTCGAAGAAAAGGTCCCCGGCAGCCCAGCCCTCGTCGAAGAAAAGTTCCCCGGGAGCCCAGCCCTCGTCGAAGAAAAGGTCCCCGGCAGCCCAGCCCTCGTCGAAGAAAAGGTCCCCGGGAGCCCAGCCCTCGTCGAAGAAAAGGTCCCCGGCAGCCCAGCCCTCGTCGAAAATTTTTTCTTTTGGAGCCCAGCCCTCGTCGAAGAAAAGGTCCCCGGCAGCCCAGCCCTCGTCGAAGAAAAGGTCCCCGGCAGCCCAGCCCTCGTCGAAGAAAAGGTCCCCGGCAGCCCAGCCCTCGTCGAAAATTTTTTCTTTTGGAGCCCAGCCCTCGTCGAAGAAAAGGTCCCCGGCAGCCCAGCCCTCGTCGAAGAAAAGGTCCCCGGCAGCCCAGCCTCGTCGAAGAAAAGGTCCCCGGCAGCCCAGCCCTCGTCGAAGAAAAGGTCCCCCGGCAGCCCAGCCCTCGTCGAAGAAAAGGTCCCCGGCAGCCCAGCCCTCGTCGAAGAAAAGGTCCCCGGCAGCCCAGCCCTCGTCGAAAATTTTTTCTTTTGGAGCCCAGCCCTCGTCGAAGAAAAGGTCCCCGGCAGCCCAGCCCTCGTCGAAGAAAAGGTCCCCGGCAGCCCAGCCCTCGTCGAAGAAAAGGTCCCCGGCAGCCCAGCCCTCGTCGAAGAAAAGGTCCCCGGCAGCCCAGCCCTCGTCGAAGAAAAGGTCCCCGGCAGCCCAGCCCTCGTCGAAGAAAAGGTCCCCGGCAGCCCAGCCCTCGTCGAAGAAAAGGTCCCCGGCAGCCCAGCCCTCGTCGAAGAAAAGGTCCCCGGCAGCCCAGCCCTCGTCGAAGAAAAGGTCCCCGGCAGCCCAGCCCTCGTCGAAGAAAAGGTCCCCGGCAGCCCAGCCCTCGTCGAAGAAAAGGTCCCCGGCAGCCCAGCCCTCGTCGAAGAAAAGGTCCCCGGCAGCCCAGCCCTCGTCGAAGAAAAGGTCCCCGGCAGCCCAGCCCTCGTCGAAGAAAAGGTCCCCGGCAGCCCAGCCCTCGTCGAAGAAAAGGTCCCCGGCAGCCCAGCCCTCGTCGAAGAAAAGGTCCCCGGCAGCCCAGCCCTCGTCGAAGAAAAGGTCCCCGGCAGCCCAGCCCTCGTCGAAGAAAAGGTCCCCGGCAGCCCAGCCCTCGTCGAAGAAAAGGTCCCCGGCAGCCCAGCCCTCGTCGAAGAAAAGGTCCCCGGCAGCCCAGCCCTCGTCGAAGAAAAGGTCCCCGGCAGCCCAGCCCTCGTCGAAGAAAAGGTCCCCGGCAGCCCAGCCCTCGTCGAAGAAAAGGTCCCCGGCAGCCCAGCCCTCGTCGAAGAAAAGGTCCCCGGCAGCCCAGCCCTCGTCGAAGAAAAGGTCCCCGGCAGCCCAGCCCTCGTCGAAGAAAAGGTCCCCGGCAGCCCAGCCCTCGTCGAGAATTTTTTCTTTGGGAGCCCAGCCCTCGTCGAAGAAAAGGTCCCCGGCAGCCCAGCCCTCGTCGAAGAAAAGGTCCCCGGCAGCCCAGCCCTCGTCGAAGAAAAGGTCCCCGGCAGCCCAGCCCTCGTCGAAGAAAAGGTCCCCGGCAGCCCAGCCCTCGTCGAGAATTTTTTCTTTGGGAGCCCAGCCCTCGTCGAAGAAAAGGTCCCCGGCAGCCCAGCCCTCGTCGAGAATTTTTTCTTTGGGAGCCCAGCCCTCGTCGAAGAAAAGGTCCCCGGCAGCCCAGCCCCTCGTCGAAGAAAAGGTCCCCGGCAGCCCAGCCCTCGTCGAAGAAAAGGTCCCCGGCAGCCCAGCCCTCGTCGAGAATTTTTTCTTTGGGAGCCCAGCCCTCGTCGAAGAAAAGGTCCCCGGCAGCCCAGCCCTCGTCGAAGAAAAGGTCCCCGGCAGCCCAGCCCTCGTCGAAGAAAAGGTCCCCGGCAGCCCAGCCCTCGTCGAAGAAAAGGTCCCCGGCAGCCCAGCCCTCGTCGAAGAAAAGGTCCCCGGCAGCCCAGCCCTCGTCGAGAATTTTTTCTTTGGGAGCCCAGCCCTCGTCGAAGAAAAGGTCCCCGGCAGCCCAGCCCTCGTCGAAGAAAAGGTCCCCGGCAGCCCAGCCCTCGTCGAAGAAAAGGTCCCCGGCAGCCCAGCCCTCGTCGAAGAAAAGGTCCCCGGCAGCCCAGCCCTCGTCGAGAATTTTTTCTTCGGGAGCCCAGCCCTCGTCGAAGAAAAGGTCCCCGGCAGCCCAGCCCTCGTCGAGAATTTTTTCTTTGGGAGCCGAGCCCTCGTCGAAGAAAAGGTCCCCGGCAGCCCAGCCCTCGTCGAAGAAAAGGTCCCCGGCAGCCCAGCCCTCGTCGAAGAAAAGGTCCCCGGCAGCCCAGCCCTCGTCGAAGAAAAGGTCCCCGGCAGCCCAGCCCTCGTCGAAGAAAAGGTCCCCGGCAGCCCAGCCCTCGTCGAGAATTTTTTCTTTGGGAGCCCAGCCCTCGTCGAAGAAAAGGTCCCCGGCAGCCCAGCCCTCGTCGAAGAAAAGGTCCCCGGCAGCCCAGCCCTCGTCGAAGAAAAGGTCCCCGGCAGCCCAGCCCTCGTCGAAGAAAAGGTCCCCGGCAGCCCAGCCCTCGTCGAGAATTTTTTCTTCGGGAGCCCAGCCCTCGTCGAAGAAAAGGTCCCCGGCAGCCCAGCCCTCGTCGAGAATTTTTTCTTTGGGAGCCGAGCCCTCGTCGAAGAAAAGGTCCCCGGCAGCCCAGCCCTCGTCGAAGAAAAGGTCCCCGGCAGCCCAGCCCTCGTCGAAGAAAAGGTCCCCGGCAGCCCAGCCCTCGTCGAAGAAAAGGTCCCCGGCAGCCCAGCCCTCGTCGAAGAAAAGGTCCCCGGCAGCCCAGCCCTCGTCGAGAATTTTTTCTTTGGGAGCCGAGCCCTCGTCGAAGAAAAGGTCCCCGGCAGCCCAGCCCTCGTCGAAGAAAAGGTCCCCGGCAGCCCAGCCCTCGTCGAAGAAAAGGTCCCCGGCAGCCCAGCCCTCGTCGAAGAAAAGGTCCCCGGCAGCCCAGCCCTCGTCGAAGAAAAGGTCCCCGGCAGCCCAGCCCTCGTCGAAGAAAAGGTCCCCGGCAGCCCAGCCCTCGTCGAAGAAAAGGTCCCCGGCAGCCCAGCCCTCGTCGAGAATTTTTTCTTCGGGAGCCCAGCCCTCGTCGAAGAAAAGGTCCCCGGCAGCCCAGCCCTCGTCGAGAATTTTTTCTTTGGGAGCCGAGCCCTCGTCGAAGAAAAGGTCCCCGGCAGCCCAGCCCTCGTCGAAGAAAAGGTCCCCGGCAGCCCAGCCCTCGTCGAAGAAAAGGTCCCCGGCAGCCCAGCCCTCGTCGAAGAAAAGGTCCCCGGCAGCCCAGCCCTCGTCGAGAATTTTTTCTTTGGGAGCCGAGCCCTCGTCGAAGAAAAGGTCCCCGGCAGCCCAGCCCTCGTCGAAGAAAAGGTCCCCGGCAGCCCAGCCCTCGTCGAAGAAAAGGTCCCCGGCAGCCCAGCCCTCGTCGAAGAAAAGGTCCCCGGCAGCCCAGCCCTCGTCGAAGAAAAGGTCCCCGGCAGCCCAGCCCTCGTCGAAAAAAAGGTCCCCGGCAGCCCAGCCCTCGTCGAAGAAAAGGTCCCCGGCAGCCCAGCCCTCGTCGAAGAAAAGGTCCCCGGCAGCCCAGCCCTCGTCGAGAATTTTTTCTTTGGGAGCCCAGCCCTCGTCGAAGAAAAGGTCCCCGGCAGCCCAGCCCTCGTCGAAGAAAAGGTCCCCGGGAGCCCAGCCCTCGTCGAAGAAAAGGTCCCCGGCAGCCCAGCCCTCGTCGAAGAAAAGGTCCCCGGCAGCCCAGCCCTCGTCGAAGAAAAGGTCCCCGGCAGCCCAGCCCTCGTCGAAGAAAAGGTCCCCGGCAGCCCAGCCCTCGTCGAAGCAAAGGTCCCCGGCAGCCCAGCCCTCGTCGAAGAAAAGGTCCCCGGCAGCCCAGCCCTCGTCGAAGAAAAGGTCCCCGGCAGCCCAGCCCTCGTCGAAGAAAAGGTCCCCGGCAGCCCAGCCCTCGTCGAGAATTTTTTCTTTGGGAGCCCAGCCCTCGTCGAAGAAAAGGTCCCCGGCAGCCCAGCCCTCGTCGAAGAAAAGGTCCCCGGCAGCCCAGCCCTCGTCGAGAATTTTTTCTTTGGGAGCCCAGCCCTCGTCGAAGAAAAGGTCCCCGGCAGCCCAGCCCTCGTCGAAGAAAAGGTCCCCGGCAGCCCAGCCCTCGTCGAAGAAAAGGTCCCCGGCAGCCCAGCCCTCGTCGAAGAAAAGGTCCCCGGCAGCCCAGCCCTCGTCGAAGAAAAGGTCCCCGGCAGCCCAGCCCTCGTCGAAGAAAAGGTCCCCGGCAGCCCAGCCCTCGTCGAGAATTTTTTCTTTGGGAGCCCAGCCCTCGTCGAAGAAAAGGTCCCCGGCAGCCCAGCCCTCGTCGAAGCAAAGGTCCCCGGCAGCCCAGCCCTCGTCGAGAATTTTTTCTTTGGGAGCCCAGCCCTCGTCGAAGAAAAGGTCCCCGGCAGCCCAGCCCTCGTCGAAGAAAAGGTCCCCGGCAGCCCAGCCCTCGTCGAAGAAAAGGTCCCCGGCAGCCCAGCCCTCGTCGAAGAAAAGGTCCCCGGCAGCCCAGCCCTCGTCGAAGAAAAGGTCCCCGGCAGCCCAGCCCTCGTCGAAAAAAAGGTCCCCGGCAGCCCAGCCCTCGTCGAAAAAAAGGTCCCCGGCAGCCCAGCCCTCGTCGAAGAAAAGGTCCCCGGCAGCCCAGCCCTCGTCGAAGAAAAGGTCCCCGGCAGCCCAGCCCTCGTCGAAGAAAAGGTCCCCGGCAGCCCAGCCCTCGTCGAGAATTTTTTCTTTGGGAGCCCAGCCCTCGTCGAAGAAAAGGTCCCCGGCAGCCCAGCCCTCGTCGAAGAAAAGGTCCCCGGCAGCCCAGCCCTCGTCGAAGAAAAGGTCCCCGGCAGCCCAGCCCTCGTCGAAGAAAAGGTCCCGGCAGCCCAGCCCTCGTCGAGAATTTTTTCTTTGGGAGCCCAGCCCTCGTCGAAGAAAAGGTCCCCGGCAGCCCAGCCCTCGTCGAAGAAAAGGTCCCCGGCAGCCCAGCCCTCGTCGAAGAAAAGGTCCCCGGCAGCCCAGCCCTCGTCGAGAATTTTTTCTTTGGGAGCCCAGCCCCTCGTCGAAGAAAAGGTCCCCGGCAGCCCAGCCCTCGTCGAAGAAAAGGTCCCCGGCAGCCCAGCCCTCGTCGAAGAAAAGGTCCCCGGCAGCCCAGCCCTCGTCGAAGAAAAGGTCCCCGGCAGCCCAGCCCTCGTCGAGAATTTTTTCTTTGGGAGCCCAGCCCTCGTCGAAGAAAAGGTCCCCGGCAGCCCAGCCCTCGTCGAAGAAAAGGTCCCCGGCAGCCCAGCCCTCGTCGAAGAAAAGGTCCCCGGCAGCCCAGCCCTCGTCGAAGAAAAGGTCCCCGGCAGCCCAGCCCTCGTCGAAGAAAAGGTCCCCGGCAGCCCAGCCCTCGTCGAAGAAAAGGTCCCCGGCAGCCCAGCCCTCGTCGAAGAAAAGGTCCCCGGCAGCCCAGCCCTCGTCGAAGAAAAGGTCCCCGGCAGCCCAGCCCTCGTCGAGAATTTTTTCTTTGGGAGCCCAGCCCTCGTCGAAGAAAAGGTCCCCGGCAGCCCAGCCCTCGTCGAAGAAAAGGTCCCCGGCAGCCCAGCCCTCGTCGAAGAAAAGGTCCCCGGCAGCCCAGCCCTCGTCGAAGAAAAGGTCCCCGGCAGCCCAGCCCTCGTCGAAGAAAAGGTCCCCGGCAGCCCAGCCCTCGTCGAAGAAAAGGTCCCGGCAGCCCAGCCCTCGTCGAGAATTTTTTCTTTGGGAGCCCAGCCCTCGTCGAAGAAAAGGTCCCCGGCAGCCCAGCCCTCGTCGAAGAAAAGGTCCCCGGCAGCCCAGCCCTCGTCGAAGAAAAGGTCCCCGGCAGCCCAGCCCTCGTCGAAGAAAAGGTCCCCGGCAGCCCAGCCCTCGTCGAGAATTTTTTCTTTGGGAGCCCAGCCCTCGTCGAAGAAAAGGTCCCCGGCAGCCCAGCCCTCGTCGAGAATTTTTTCTAGGGAGCCCAGCCCTCGTCGAAGAAAAGGTCCCCGGCAGCCCAGCCCTCGTCGAAGAAAAGGTCCCCGGCAGCCCAGCCCTCGTCGAAGAAAAGGTCCCCGGCAGCCCCAGCCCTCGTCGAGAATTTTTTCTTTGGGAGCCCAGCCCTCGTCGAAGAAAAGGTCCCCGGCAGCCCAGCCCTCGTCGAAGAAGGAAAAGGTCCCCGGCAGCCCAGCCCTCGTCGAAGAAAAGGTCCCGGCAGCCCAGCCCTCGTCGAAGAAAAGGTCCCCGGCAGCCCAGCCCTCGTCGAGAATTTTTTCTTGGGAGCCCAGCCCTCGTCGAAGAAAAGGTCCCCGGCAGCCCAGCCCTCGTCGAAGAAAAGGTCCCCGGGAGCCCAGCCCTCGTCGAAGAAAAGGTCCCCGGCAGCCCA
>NW_026293236.1:0-116847 GCF_026419915.1 Harpia harpyja | reverse complement strand
CTTTTCGGCAAGAGGCTGTGCCGCGGCCGAGCGCCATGAGATGTTGCGTTTCTGGGAAAGCACAGATCCCCACTGCTGTTGTGCCTGTAGATAGGGCGCCAAGGCACCGTGAAGAGCAGCAACAGCTTTCAGGGCTGGGCCCTTCCTTGTGGGAGAAGGAGCCGGACGTTTGCCTTTTCGGCAAGAGGCTCTGACGTGGACGAGCGCCGTGAGATTTTGCGTCTGTGGGAAAGCACAGATCCCCACTGCTGTTGTGCATGTAGATAGGGCACCAAGGCACCGTGAAGAGCAGCAACAGCTTTCAGGGCTGGGCCCTTCGTTGTGGGAGAAGGAGCCGGACGTTTGCCTTTTCGGCAAGAGGATCTGCCGCGGACGAGCGCCATGAGATGTTGCGTCTCTGCGAAAGCACAGATGCCCACTGCTGTTGTGCCTGTAGATAGGGCGCCAAGGCACCGTGAAGAGCAGCAAGAGCTTTCAGGACTGGGCCCTTCCTTGTGGGAGAAGGAGCCGGACGTTTGCCTTTTCGGCAAGAGGCTCTCCCGCGGCTGAGCGCCGTGAGATGTTGCGTCTCTGGGAAAGCACAGATCCCCACTGCTGTTCTGCCTGTAGATAGGGCGCCAAGGCACCGTGAAGAGCAGCAACAGCTTTCAGGGCTGGGCCCTTCCTTGTGGGAGAAGGAGCCGGACGGTTGCCTTTTCGGCAAGAGGCTCTGCCGCGGCCGAGCGCCATGAGATGTTGCATCTGTGGGAAAGCACAGATCCCCACTGCTGTTTTGCTCTGTAGATAGGGCGCCAAGGCACCGTGAAGAGCAGCAACAGCTTTCAGGGCTGGGCCCTTCCTTGTGGGAGAAGGAGCCGGACGTTTGCCTTTTCGGCAAGAGGCTCTGCCGCGGACGAGCGCTATGGGATGTTGCGTCTCTGGGAAAGCACAGATCCCCACTGCTGTTGTGCCTGTAGTTAGGGCACCAAGGCACCGTGAAGAGCAGCAACAGCTTTCAGGGCTGGGCCATTCCTTGTGGGAGAAGGAGCCAGACGGTTGCCTTTTCGGCAAGAGGCTGTGCCGCGGCCGAGCGCCGTGAGATGTTGCGTCTCTGCGAAAGCACAGATGCCCACTGCTGTTGTGCCTGTAGATAGGGCGCCAAGGCACCGTGAAGAGCAGCAAGAGCTTTCAGGGCTGGGCCCTTCCTTGTGGGAGAAGGAGCCGGACGTTTGCCTTTTCGGCAAGAGGCTCTGCCGCAGACGAGCGCTATGGGATGTTGCGTCTCTGGGAAAGCACAGATCCCCACTGCTGTTGTGCCTGTAGTTAGGGCACCAAGGCACCGTGAAGAGCAGCAACAGCTTTCAGGGCTGGGCCATTCCTTGTGGGAGAAGGAGCCAGACGGTTGCCTTTTCGGCAAGAGGCTGTGCCGCGGCCGAGCGCCGTGAGATGTTGCGTCTCTGCGAAAGCACAGATGCCCACTGCTGTTGTGCCTGTAGATAGGGCGCCAAGGCACCGTGAAGAGCAGCAACAGCTTTCAGGGCTGGGCCCTTCCTTGTGGGAGAAGGAGCCGGACGTTTGCCTTTTCGGCAAGAGGCTCTCCCGCGGCTGAGCGCCGTGAGATTTTGCATCTGTGGGAAAGCACAGATCCCCACTGCTGTTGTGCATGTAGATAGGGCACCAAGGCACCGTGAAGAGCAGCAACAGCTTTCAGGGCTGGGCCCTTCCTTGTGGGAGAAGGAGCCGGATGTTTGCCTTTTTGGCAAGAGGCTGTGCCGCGGCCGAGCGCCATGAGATGTTGCGTCTGTGGGAAAGCACAGATGCCCAGTGCTGTTGTGCCTGTAGATAGGGCACCAAGGCACCGTGAAGAGCAGCAACAGCTTTCAGGGCTGGGCCCTTCCTTGTGGGAGAAGAAGCCGGACGTTTGCCTTATCGGCAAAAGGCTGTGCCGCGGCTGAACGCCATGAGATGTTGCGTCTGTGGGAAAGCACAGATCCCCACTGCTGTTGTGCCTGTAGATAGGGCACCAAGGTACCGTGAAGAGCAGCAAGAGCTTTCAGGGCTGGGCCCTTCCTTGTGGGAGAAGGAGCCGGACGTTTGCCTTTTCGGCAAGAGGCTCTGCCGCGGCTGAGTGCTATGGGATGTTGCGTCTCTGGGAAAGCACAGATCCCCACTGCTGTTGTGCCTGTAGTTAGGGCACCAAGGCACCGTGAAGAGCAGCAACAGCTTTCAGGGCTGGGCCATTCCTTGTGGGAGAAGGAGCCAGACGGTTGCCTTTTCGGCAAGAGGCTGTGCCGCGGCCGAGCGCCGTGAGACGTTGCGTCTGTGGGAAAGCACAGATCCCCACTGCTGTTGTGCCTGTGGATAGGGCGCCAAGGCACCGTGAAGAGCAGCAACAGCTTTCAGGGCTGGGCCCTTCCTTGTGGGAGAAGGAGCCGGACGTTTGCCTTTTCGGCAAGAGGCTGTGCCGCGGCCTAGCGCCATGAGATGTTGCGTCTGTGGGAAAGCACAGATCCCCACTGCTGTTTTGCCTGTAGATAGGGCGCCAAGGCACCGTGAAGAGCAGCAACAGCTTTCAGGGCTGGTCCCTTCCTTGTGGGAGAAGGAGACGGACGTTTGCCTTTTCGGCAAGAGGCTGTGCCGCGGCTGAGCGCCATCAGATTTTGGGTCTCTGCGAAAGCACAGATCCCCACTGCTGTTGTGCCTGTAGATAGGGCGCCAAGGCACCGTGAAGAGCAGCAAGAGCTTTGAGGGCTGGGCCCTTCCTTGTGGGAGAAGGAGCCGGACGTTTGCCTTTTCGGCAAGAGGCTCTGCCGTGGCCGAGCGCTGTGAGATGTTGAGTCTCTGGGAAAGCACAGATCCCCAGTGCTGTTGTGCCTGTAGATAGGGTACCAAGGGTAGGTGAAGAGCAGCAACAGCTTTCAGGGCTGGGCCCTTCCTTGTGGGAGAAGGAGCCGGACGTTTGCCTTTTCGGCAAGAGGCTGTGCCGCGGCCGAGCGCCATGAGATGTTGCGTTTCTGGGAAAGCACAGATCCCCACTGCTGTTGTGCCTGTAGATAGGGCGCCAAGGCACCGTGAAGAGCAGCAACAGCTTTCAGGGCTGGGCCCTTCCTTGTGGGAGAAGGAGCCGGACGTTTGCCTTTTCGGCAAGAGGCTCTGACGTGGACGAGCGCCGTGAGATTTTGCGTCTGTGGGAAAGCACAGATCCCCACTGCTGTTGTGCATGTAGATAGGGCACCAAGGCACCGTGAAGAGCAGCAACAGCTTTCAGGGCTGGGCCCTTCCTTGTGGGAGAAGGAGCCGGACGTTTGCCTTTTCGGCAAGAGGATCTGCCGCGGACGAGCGCCATGAGATGTTGCGTCTCTGCGAAAGCACAGATGCCCACTGCTGTTGTGCCTGTAGATAGGGCGCCAAGGCACCGTGAAGAGCAGCAAGAGCTTTCAGGACTGGGCCCTTCCTTGTGGGAGAAGGAGCCGGACGTTTGCCTTTTCGGCAAGAGGCTCTCCCGCGGCTGAGCGCCGTGAGATGTTGCGTCTCTGGGAAAGCACAGATCCCCACTGCTGTTCTGCCTGTAGATAGGGCGCCAAGGCACCGTGAAGAGCAGCAAGAGCTTTCAGGACTGGGCCCTTCCTTGTGGGGAGAAGGAGCCGGACGTTTGCCTTTTCGGCAAGAGGCTCTCCCGCGGCTGAGCGCCGTGAGATGTTGCGTCTGTGGGAAAGCACAGATCCCCACTGCTGTTGTGCATGTAGATAGGGCACCAAGGCACCGTGGAAGAGCAGCAACAGCTTTCAGGGCTGGGCCCTTCCTTGTGGGAGAAGGAGCCGGACGTTTGCCTTTTTGGCAAGAGGCTGTGCCGCGGCCGAGCGCCATGAGATGTTGCGTCTGTGGGAAAGCACAGATGCCCAGTGCTGTTGTGCCTGTAGATTACGGCACCAAGGCACCGTGAAGAGCAGCAACAGCTTTCAGGGCTGGGCCCTTCCTTGTGGGAGAAGGAGCCGGACGTTTGCCTTTTTCGGCAAAAGGCTGTGCCGCGGCTGAACGCCATGAGATGTTTGCGTCTCTGGGAAAGCACAGATCCCCACTGCTGTTGTGCCTGTAGATAGGGCACCAAGGTACCGTGAAGAGCAGCAAGAGCTTCAGGGCTGGGCCCTTCCTTGTGGGAGAAGGAGCCGGACGTTTGCCTTTTCGGCAAAAGGCTCTGCCGCGGCTGAACGCCATGAGATGTTGCGTCTGTGGGAAAGCACAGATCCCCACTGCTGTTGTGCCTGTAGATAGGGCACCAAGGTACCGTGAAGAGCAGCAAGAGCTTTCAGGGCTGGGCCCTTCCTTGTGGGAGAAGGAGCCGGACGTTTGCCTTTTCGGCAAGAGGCTCTGCCGCGGCTGAGTGCTATGCGATGTTGCGTCTCTGGGAAAGCACAGATGCCCACTGCTGTTGTGCCTGTAGATAGGGCGCCAAGGCACCGTGAAGAGCAGCAAGAGCTTTCAGGACTGGGCCCTTCCTTGTGGGAGAAGGAGCCGGATGTTTGACTTTTCGGCAAGAGGCTCTGCCGCGGCTGAGTGCTATGGGATGTTGCGTCTCTGGGAAAGCACAGATCCCCCACTGCTGTTGTGCCTGTAGATAGGGCGCCAAGGCACCGTGAAGAGCAGCAACAGCTTTCAGGGCTGGGCCCTTCCTTTGGGAGAAGGAGCCGGACGGTTGCCTTTTCGGCAAGAGGCTCTGCCGCGGCCGAGCGCCATGAGATGTTGCATCTGTGGGAAAGCACAGATCCCCACTGCTGTTTTGCCTGTAGATAGGGCGCCAAGGCACCGTGAAGAGCAGCAACAGCTTTCAGGGCTGGGCCCTTCCTTGTGGGAGAAGGAGCCGGACGTTTGCCTTTTCGGCAAGAGGCTCTGCCGCGGACGAGCGCTATGGGATGTTGCGTCTCTGGGAAAGCACAGATCCCCACTGCTGTTGTGCCTGTAGTTAGGGCACCAAGGCACCGTGAAGAGCAGCAACAGCTTTCAGGGCTGGGCCATTCCTTGTGGGAGAAGGAGCCAGACGGTTGCCTTTTCGGCAAGAGGCTGTGCCGCGGCCGAGCGCCGTGAGATGTTGCGTCTGTGGGAAAGCTCAGATCCCCACTGCTGTTGTGCCTGTAGATAGGGCGCCAAGGCACCGTGAAGAGCAGCAACAGCTTTCAGGGCTGGGCCCTTCCTTGTGGGAGAAGGAGCCGGACGTTTGCCTTTTCGGCAAGAGGCTGTGCCGCGGCCGAGCGCCATGAGATGTTGCGTCTGTGGGAAAGCACAGATCCCCACTGCTGTTTTGCCTGTAGATAGGGCGCCAAGGCACGTGAAGAGCAGCAACAGCTTTCAGGGCTGGTCCCTTCCTTGTGGGAGAAGGAGACGGACGGTTGCCTTTTCGGCAAGAGGCTGTGCCGCGGCTGAGCGCCATCAGATTTTGGTCTCTGGGAAAGCACAGATCCCCACTGCTGTTGTGCCTGTAGATAGGGCGCCAAGGCACCGTGAAGAGCAGCAAGAGCTTTGAGGGCTGGGCCCTTCCTTGTGGGAGAAGGAGCCGGACGTTTGCCTTTTCGGCAAGAGGCTGTGCCGCGGCCGAGCGCCATGAGATGTTGCGTCTCTGGGAAAGCACAGATCCCCACTGCTGTTGTGCCTGTAGATAGGGCGCCAAGGCACCGTGAAGAGCAGCAACAGCTTTCAGGGCTGGGCCTTCCTTGTGGGAGAAGGAGCCGGACGTTTGCCTTTTCGGCAAGAGGCTCTGACGTGGACGAGCGCCGTGAGATTTTGCGTCTGTGGGAAAGCACAGATCCCCACTGCTGTTGTGCATGTAGATAGGGCACCAAGGCACCGTGAAGAGCAGCAACAGCTTTCAGGGCTGGGCCTTCCTTGTGGGAGAAGGAGCCGGACGTTTGCCTTTTTGGCAAGAGGCTGTGCCGCGGCCGAGCGCCATGAGATGTTGCGTCTGTGGGAAAGCACAGATGCCCAGTGCTGTTGTGCCTGTAGATACGGCACCAAGGCACCGTGAAGAGCAGCAAGAGCTTTCAGGACTGGGCCCTTCCTTGTGGGAGAAGGAGCCGGACGTTTGCCTTTTCGGCAAAAGGCTGTGCCGCGGCTGAACGCCATGAGATGTTGCGTCTCTGGAAAGCACAGATGCCCACTGCTGTTGTGCCTGTAGATAGGGCACCAAGGTACCGTGAAGAGCAGCAAGAGCTTTCAGGGCTGGGCCCTTCCTTGTGGGAGAAGGAGCCGGACGTTTGCCTTTTCGGCAAGAGGCTCTGCCGCGGCTGAGTGCTATGCGATGTTGCGTCTCTGGGGAAGCACAGATGCCCACTGCTTGTTGTGCCTGTAGATAGGGCGCCAAGGCATCATGAAGAGCAGCAACAGCTTTCAGGGCTGGGCCCTTCCTTGTGGGAGAAGGAGCCGGACGGTTGCCTTTTCGGCAAGAGGCCTCTGCCGTGGCCGAGCGCCATGAGATGTTGCATCTGTGGGAAAGCACAGATGCCCACTGCTGTTGTGCCTGTAGATAGGGCGCCAAGGCACCGTGAAGAGCAGCAAGAGCTTTCAGGACTGGGCCCTTCCTTGTGGGAGAAGGAGCCGGACGTTTGCCTTTTCGGCAAGAGGCTCTCCCGCGGCTGAGCGCCGTGAGATTTTGCGTCTGTGGGGAAAGCACAGATCCCACTGCTGTTGTGCATGTAGATAGGGCACCAAGGCACCGTGAAGAGCAGCAACAGCTTTCAGGGCTGGGCCCTTCCTTGTTAGGAGAAGGAGCCGGACGTTTGCCTTTTGGCAAGAGGCTGTGCCGCGGCCGAGCGCCATGAGATGTTGCGTCTGTGGGAAAGCACAGATGCCCAGTGCTGTTGTGCCTGTAGATACGGCACCAAGGCACCGTGAAGAGCAGCAACAGCTTTCAGGGCTGGGCCCTTCCTTGTGGGAGAAGGAGCCGGACGTTTGCCTTTTCGGCAAAAGGCTGTGCCGCGGCTTGAACGCCATGAGATGTTGCGTCTCTGGGAAGCACAGATCCCCCACTTGCTGTTGTGCCTGTAGATAGGGCACCAAGGCACCGTGAAGAGCAGCAACAGCTTTCAGGGCTGGGCCCTTCCTTGTGGGAGAAGGAGCCGGACGTTTGCCTTTTCGCAAAAGGCTGTGCCGCGGCTGAACGCCATGAGATGTTGCGTCTGTGGGAAAGCACAGATCCCCACTGCTGTTGTGCCTGTAGATAGGGCACCAAGGTTACCGTGAAGAGCAGCAAGAGCTTTCAGGGCTGGGCCCTTCCTTGTGGGAGAAGGAGCCGGACGTTTGCCTTTTCGGCAAGAGGCTCTGCCGCGGCTGAGTGCTATGCGATGTTGCGTCTCTGGGAAAGCACAGATGCCCACTGCTGTTGTGCCTGTAGATAGGGCGCCAAGGCACCGTGAAGAGCAGCAAGAGCTTTCAGGACTGGGCCCTTCCTTGTGGGAGAAGGAGCCGGATGTTTGACTTTTCGGCAAGAGGCTCTGCCGCGGCTGAGTGCTATGGGATGTTGCGTCTCTGGGAAAGCACAGATCCCCACTGCTGTTGTGCCTGTAGATAGGGCGCCAAGACACCGTGAAGAGCAGCAACAGCTTTCAGGGCTGGGCCCTTCCTTGTGGAGAAGGAGCCGGACAGTTGCCTTTTCGGCAAGAGGCTGTGCCGCGGCCGAGCGCCATGAGATGTTGCGTCTGTGGGAAAGCACAGATCCCCACTGCTGTTTTGCCTGTAGATAGGGCGCCAAGGCCACCGTGAAGAGCAGCAACAGCTTTCAGGGCTGGTCCCTTCCTTGTGGGAGAAGGAGCCGGACGGTTTGCCTTTTCGGCAAGAGGCTCTGCCGTGGCCGAGCGCCATGAGATGTTTGCATCTGTGGGAAAGCACAGATGCCCACTGCTGTTGTGCCTGTAGATAGGGCGCCAAGGCACCGTGAAGAGCAGCAAGAGCTTTCAGGACTGGGCCCTTCCTTGTGGGAGAAGGAGCCGGACGTTTGCCTTTTCGGCAAGAGGCTCTCCCGCGGCTGAGCGCCGTGAGATTTTGCGTCTGTTGGGAAAGCACAGATCCCCACTGCTGTTGTGCATGTAGATAGGGCACCAAGGCACCGTGAAGAGCAGCAACAGCTTTCAGGGCTGGGCCCTTCCTTGTAGGAGAAGGAGCCGGACGTTTGCCTTTTTGGCAAGAGGCTGTGCCGCGGCCGAGCGCCATGAGATGTTGCGTCTGTGGGAAAGCACAGATGCCCAGTGCTGTTGTGCCTGTAGATACGGCACCAAGGCACCGTGAAGAGCAGCAACAGCTTTCAGGGCTGGGCCCTTCCTTGTGGGAGAAGGAGCCGGACGTTTGCCTTTTCGGCAAAAGGCTGTGCCGCGGCTGAACGCCATGAGATGTTGCGTCTCTGGGAAAGCACAGATCCCCACTGCTGTTGTGCCTGTAGATAGGGCACCAAGGCACCGTGAAGAGCAGCAACAGCTTTCAGGGCTGGGCCCTTCCTTGTGGGAGAAGGAGCCGGACGTTTGCCTTTTCGGCAAAAGGCTGTGCCGCGGCTGAACGCCATGAGATGTTGCGTCTGTGGGAAAGCACAGATCCCCACTGCTGTTGTGCCTGTAGATAGGGCACCAGGTACCGTGAAGAGCAGCAAGAGCTTTCAGGGCTGGGCCCTTCCTTGTGGGAGAAGAGCCGGACGTTTGCCTTTTCGGCAAGAGGCTCTGCCGCGGCTGAGTGCTATGCGATGTTGCGTCTCTGGGAAAGCACAGATGCCCACTGCTGTTGTGCTGTAGATAGGGCGCCAAGGCACCGTGAAGAGCAGCAAGAGCTTTCAGGACTGGGCCCTTCCTTGTGGGAGAAGGAGCCGGATGTTTGACTTTTCGGCAAGAGGCTCTGCCGCGGCTGAGTGCTATGGGATGTTGCGTCTCTGGAAAGCACAGATCCCCACTGCTGTTGTGCCTGTAGATAGGGCGCCAAGACACCGTGAAGAGCAGCAACAGCTTTCAGGGCTGGGCCCTTCCTTGTGGGAGAAGGAGCCGGACAGTTGCCTTTTCGGCAAGAGGCTGTGCCGCGGGCCGAGCGCCATGAGATGTTGCGTCTGTGGGAAAGCACAGATCCCCACTGCTGTTTTGCCTGTAGATAGGGCGCCAAGGCACCGTGAAGAGCAGCAACAGCTTTCAGGGCTGGTCCCTTCCTTGTGGGAGAAGGAGACGGACGGTTGCCTTTTCGGCAAGAGGCTGTGCCGCGGCTGAGCGCCATGAGATGTTGCGTCTCTGCGAAAGCACAGATCCCCACTGCTGTTGTGCCTGTAGATAGGGCGCCAAGGCACCGTGAAGAGCAGCAAGAGCTTTGAGGGCTGGGCCCTTCCTTGTGGGGAGAGAAGGAGCCGGACGTTTGCCTTTTCGGCAAGAGGCTGTGCCGCGGCCGAGCGCCATGAGATGTTGCGTCTCTGGGAAAGCACAGATCCCCAGTGCTGTTGTGCCTGTAGATAGGGCGCCAAGGCACCGTGAAGAGCAGCAACAGCTTTCAGGGCTGGGCCCTTCCTTGTGGGAGAAGGAGCCGGACGTTTGCCTTTTCGGCAAGAGGCTCTGACGTGGACGAGCGCCGTGAGATTTTGCGTCTGTGGGAAAGCACAGATCCCCACTGCTGTTGTGCATGTAGATAGGGCACCAAGGCACCGTGAAGAGCAGCAACAGCTTTCAGGGCTGGGCCCTTCCTTGTGGGAGAAGGAGCCGGACGTTTGCCTTTTCGGCAAGAGGATCTGCCGCGGACGAGCGCCATGAGATGTTGCGTCTCTGCGAAAGCACAGATGCCCACTGCTGTTGTGCCTGTAGATAGGGCGCCAAGGCACCGTGAAGAGCAGCAAGAGCTTTCAGGACTGGGCGCCTTCCTTGTGGGAGAAGGAGCCGGACGTTTGCCTTTTCGGCAAGAGGCTCTCCCGCGGCTGAGCGCCGTGAGATGTTGCGTCTGTGGGAAAGCACAGATCCCCACTGCTGTTGTGCATGTAGATAGGGCACCAAGGCACCGTGAAGAGCAGCAACAGCTTTCAGGGCTGGTCCCTTCCTTGTGGGAGAAGGAGCCGGACGTTTGCCTTTTTGGCAAGAGGCTGTGCCGCGGCCGAGCGCCATGAGATGTTGCGTCTGTGGGAAAGCACAGATGCCCAGTGCTGTTGTGCCTGTAGATACGGCACCAAGGCACCGTGAAGAGCAGCAACAGCTTTCAGGGCTGGGCCCTTCCTTGTGGGAGAAGGAGCCGGACGTTTGCCTTTTCGGCAAAAGGCTGTGCCGCGGCTGAACGCCATGAGATGTTGCGTCTCTGGGAAAGCACAGATCCCCACTGCTGTTGTGCCTGTAGATAGGGGCACCAAGGTACCGTGAAGAGCAGCAAGAGCTTTCAGGGCTGGGCCCTTCCTTGTGGGAGAAGGAGCCGGACGTTTGCCTTTTCGGCAAGAGGCTCTGCCGCGGCTGAGTGCTATGCGATGTTGCGTCTCTGGGAAAGCACAGATGCCCACTGCTGTTGTGCCTGTAGATAGGGCGCCAAGGCACCATGAAGAGCAGCAACAGCTTTCAGGGCTGGGCCCTTCCTTGTGGGAGAAGGAGCCGGACGGTTGCCTTTTCGGCAAGAGGCTCTGCCGTGGCCGAGCGACATGAGATGTTGCATCTGTGGGAAAACACAGATGCCCACTGCTGTTGTGCCTGTAGATAGGATGCCAAGGCACCGTGAAGAGCAGCAAGAGCTTTCAGGACTGGGCCCTTCCTTGTGGGAGAAGGAGCCGGAAGTTTGCCTTTTCGGCAAGAGGCTCTCCCGCGGCTGAGCGCCGTGAGATTTTGCGTCTGTGGGAAAGCACAGATCCCCACTGCTGTTGTGCATGTAGATAGGGCACCAAGGCACCGTGAAGAGCAGCAAGAGCTTTCAGGGCTGGGCCCTTCCTTGTGGGAGAAGGAGCCGGACGTTTGCCTTTTCGGCAAGAGGCTCTGCCGCGGCTGAGTGCTATGGGATGTTGCGTCTCTGGGAAAGCACAGATCCCCACTGCTGTGTGCCTGTAGATAGGGCGCCAAGGCACCGTGAAGAGCAGCAACAGCTTTCAGGGCTGGGCCCTTCCTTGTGGGAGAAGGAGCCGGATGTTTGACTTTTCGGCAAGATGCTCTGCCGCGGCTGAGCGCTATGGGATGTTGCGTCTCTGGGAAAGCACAGATCCCCACTGCTGTTGTGCCTGTAGATAGGGCGCCAAGGCACCGTGAAGAGCAGCAACAGCTTTCAGGGCTGGGCCCTTCCTTGTGGGAGAAGGAGCCGGACGTTTGCCTTTTCGGCAAGAGGCTCTGCCGCGGACGAGCGCTATGGGATGTTGCGTCTCTGGGAAAGCACAGATCCCCACTGCTGTTGTGCCTGTAGTTAGGGCGCCAAGGCAGCGTGAAGAGCAGCAACAGCTTTCAGGGCTGGGCCCTTCCTTGTGGGAGAAGGAGCCAGACGGTTGCCTTTTCGCAAGAGGCTGTGCCGCGGACGAGCGCCGTGAGATGTTGCGTCTCTGGGAAAGCACAGATCCCCACTGCTGTTGTGCCTGTAGAGTAGGCGCCAAGGCACCGTGAAGAGCAGCAACAGCTTTCAGGGCTGGGCCCTTCCTTGTGGGAGAAGGAGCCGGACGGTTGCCTTTTCGGCAAGAGGCTCTGCCGCGGCCGAGCGCCATGAGATGTTGCATCTGTGGGAAAGCACAGATCCCCACTGCTGTTTTGCCTGTAGATATGGCGCCAAGGCACCGTGAAGAGCAGCAACAGCTTTCAGGGCTGGCCCTTCCTTGTGGGAGAAGGAGCCAGACGGTTGCCTTTTCAGCAAGAGGGCTGTGCCGCGGACGAGCGCCATGAGATGTTGCGTCTCTGGGAAAGCACAGATCCCCACTGATGTTGTGCCTGTAGATAGGGCGCCAAGGCACCGTGAAGAGCAGCAACAGCTTTCAGGGCTGGGCCCTTCCTTGTGGGAGAAGGAGCCGGACGGTTGCCTTTCGGCAAGAGGCTCTGCCGCGGCCGAGCGCCATGAGATGTTGCATCTGTGGGAAAGCACAGATCCCCACTGCTGTTTTGCCTGTAGATAGGGGCGCCAAGGCACCGTGAAGAGCAGCAACAGCTTTCAGGGCTGGGCCCTTCCTTGTGGGAGAAGGAGCCGGACGTTTGCCTTTTCGGCAAGAGGCTCTGCCGCGGACGAGCGCTATGGGATGTTGCGTCTCTGGGAAAGCACAGATCCCCACTGCTGTTGTGCCTGTAGTTAGGGCACCAAGGCACCGTGAAGAGCAGCAACAGCTTTCAGGGCTGGGCCATTCCTTGTGGGAGAAGAGCCAGACGGTTGCCTTTTCGGCAAGAGGCTGTGCCGCGGCCGAGCGCCGTGAGATGTTGCGTCTGTGGGAAAGCACAGATCCCCACTGCTGTTGTGCCTGTAGATAGGGCGCCAAGGCACCGTGAAGAGCAGCAACAGCTTTCAGGGCTGGGCCCTTCCTTGTGGGAGAAGGAGCCGGACGTTTGCCTTTTCGGCAAGAGGCTGTGCCGCGGCCGAGCGCCATGAGATGTTGCGTCTGTGGGAAAGCACAGATCCCCACTGCTGTTTTGCCTGTAGATAGGGCGCCAAGGGCACCGTGAAGAGCAGCAACAGCTTTCAGGCTGGTCCCTTCCTTGTGGGAGAAGGAGACGGACGGTTGCCTTTTCGGTATGAGGCTGTGCCGCGGCTGAGCGCCATGAGATGTTGCGTCTCTGCGAAAGCACAGATCCCCACTGCTGTTGTGCCTGTAGATAGGGCGCCAAGGCACCGTGAAGAGCAGCAAGAGCTTTGAGGGCTGGGCCCTTCCTTGTGGGAGAAGGAGCCGGACGTTTGCCTTTTCGGCAAGAGGCTGTGCCGCGGCCGAGCGCCATGAGATGTTGCGTCTCTGGGAAAGCACAGATCCCCAGTGCTGTTGTGCCTGTAGATAGGGCGCCAAGGCACCGTGAAGAGCAGCAACAGCTTTCAGGGCTGGGCCCTTCCTTGTGGGAGAAGGAGCCGGACGTTTTGCCTTTTCGGCAAGAGGCTCTGACGTGGACGAGCGCCGTGAGATTTTGCGTCTGTGGGAAAGCACAGATCCCCACTGCTGTTGTGCATGTAGATAGGGCACCAAGGCACCGTGAAGAGCAGCAACAGCTTTCAGGCTGGGCCCTTCCTTGTGGGAGAAAGGAGCCGGACGTTTGCCTTTTCGGCAAGAGGGATCTGCCGGACGAGCGCCATGAGATGTTGCGTCTCTGCGAAAGCACAGATGCCCACTGCTGTTGTGCCTGTAGATAGGGCGCCAAGGCACCGTGAAAGAGCAGCCAAGAGCTTTCAGGACTGGGCCCTTCCTTGTGGGAGAAGGAGCCGGACGTTTGCCTTTTCGGCAAGAGGCTCTCCCGCGGCTGAGCGCCGTGAGATGTTGCGTCTGTGGGAAAGCACAGATCCCCACTGCTGTTGTGCATGTAGATAGGGCACCAAGGCACCGTGAAGAGCAGCAACAGCTTTCAGGGCTGGGCCCTTCCTTGTGGGAGAAGGAGCCGGACGTTTGCCTTTTTGGCAAGAGGCTGTGCCGCGGCCGAGCGCCATGAGATGTTGCGTCTGTGGGAAAGCACAGATGCCCAGTGCTGTTGTGCCTGTAGATACGGCACCAAGGCACCGTGAAGAGCAGCAACAGCTTTCAGGGCTGGGCCCTTCCTTGTGGGAGAAGGAGCCGGACGGTTTGCCTTTTCGGCAAAAGGCTGTGCCGCGGCTGAACGCCATGAGATGTTGCGTCTCTGGGAAAGCACAGATCCCCACTGCTGTTTGTGCCTGTAGATAGGGCACCAAGGTACCGTGAAGAGCAGCAAGAGCTTTCAGGGCTGGGCCCTTCCTTGTGGGAGAAGGAGCCGGACGTTTGCCTTTTCGGCAAGAGGCTCTGCCGCGGCTGAGTGCTATGCGATGTTGCGTCTGTGGGAAAGGCACAGATCCCACTGCTGTTGTGCCTGTAGATAGGGCGCCAAGGCACCATGAAGAGCAGCAACAGCTTTCAGGGCTGGGCCCTTCTTGTGGGAGAAGGAGCCGGACGGTTTGCCTTTTCGGCAAGAGGCTCTGCCGTGGCCGAGCGACATGAGATGTTGCATCTGTGGGAAAACACAGATGCCCACTGCTGTTGTGCCTGTAGATAGGATGCCAAGGCACCGTGAAGAGCAGCAAGAGCTTTCAGGACTGGGCCCTTCCTTGTGGGAGAAGGAGCCGGAAGTTTGCCTTTTCGGCAAGAGGCTCTCCCGCGGCTGAGCGCCGTGAGATTTTGCGTCTGTGGGAAAGCACAGATCCCCACTGCTGTTGTGCATGTAGATAGGGCACCAAGGCACCGTGAAGAGCAGCAAGAGCTTTCAGGGCTGGGCCCTTCCTTGTGGGAGAAGGGAGGCCGGACGTTTAGCCTTTTCGGCAAGAGGCTCTGCCGCGGCTGAGTGCTATGGGATGTTGCGTCTCTGGGAACGCACAGATCCCCACTGCTGTTGTGCCTGTAGATAGGGCGCCAAGGCACCGTGAAGAGCAGCAACAGCTTTCAGGGCTGGGCCCTTCCTTGTGGGAGAAGGAGCCGGATGTTTGACTTTTCGGCAAGAGGCTCTGCCGCGGACGAGCGCTATGGGATGTTGCGTCTCTGGGAAAGCACAGATCCCCACTGCTGTTGTGCCTGTAGATAGGGCGCCAAGGCACCGTGAAGAGCAGCAACAGCTTTCAGGGCTGGCCCTTCCTTGTGGGAGAAGGAGCCGGACGTTTGCCTTTTCGGCAAGAGGCTCTGCCGCGGACGAGCGCTATGGGATGTTGCGTCTCTGGAAAGCACAGATCCCCACTGCTGTTGTGCCTGTAGTTAGGGCACCAAGGCAGCGTGAAGAGCAGCAACAGCTTTCAGGGCTGGGCCCTTCCTTGTGGGAGAAGGAGCCGGACGGTTGCCTTTTCGGCAAGAGGCTCTGCCGCGGACGAGCGCCGTGAGATGTTGCGTCTCTGGGAAAGCACAGATCCCCACTGATGTTGTGCCTGTAGATAGGGCGCCAAGGCACCGTGAAGAGCAGCAACAGCTTTCAGGGCTGGGCCCTTCCTTGTGGGAGAAGGAGCCGGACGTTTGCCTTTTCGGCAAGAGGCTGTGCCGCGGCCGAGCGCCATGAGATGTTGCGTCTCTGGGAAAGCACAGATCCCCACTGATGTTGTGCCTGTAGATAGGGCACCAAGGCACCGTGAAGAGCAGCAACAGCTTTCAGGGCTGGTCCCTTCCTTGTGGGAGAAGGAGCCGGACGGTTGCCTTTTCGGCAAGAGGCTCTGCCGCGGACGAGCGCCATGAGATGTTGCGTCTCTGCGAAAGCACAGATGCCCACTGCTGTTGTGCCTGTAGATAGGGCGCCAAGGCACCGTGAAGAGCAGCAAGAGCTTCAGGACTGGGCCCTTCCTTGTGGGAGAAGGAGCCGGACGTTTGCCTTTTCGGCAAGAGGCTCTCCCGCGGCTGAGCGCCGTGAGATGTTGCGTCTGTGGGAAAGCACAGATGCCCAGTGCTGTTGTGCCTGTAGATACGGCACCAAGGCACCGTGAAGAGCAGCAACAGCTTTGAGGGCTGGGCCCTTCCTTGTGGGAGAAGGAGCCGGACGTTTGCCTTTTTGGCAAGAGGCTGTGCCGCGGCCGAGCGCCATGAGATGTTGCGTCTGTGGGAAAGCACAGATGCCCAGTGCTGTTGTGCCTGTAGATACGGCACCAAGGCACCGTGAAGAGCAGCAAGAGCTTTCAGGGCTGGGCCCTTCCTTGTGGGAGAAGGAGCCGGACGTTTGCCTTTTCGGCAAGAGGCTCTGCCGCGGCTGAGTGCTATGGGATGTTGCGTCTCTGGGAAAGCACAGATCCCCACTGCTGTTGTGCCTGTAGATAGGCGCCAAGGCACCGTGAAGAGCAGCAACAGCTTTGAGGGGCTGGGCCCTTCCTTGTGGGAGAAGGAGCCGGATGTTTGACTTTTCGGCAAGAGGCTCTGCCGCGGCTGAGCGCTATGGGATGTTGCGTCTCTGGGAAAGCACAGATCCCCACTGCTGTTGTGCCTGTAGATAGGGCGCCAAGGCACCATGAAGAGCAGCAACAGCTTTCAGGGCTGGGCCCTTCCTTGTGGGAGAAGGAGCCGGACGTTTGCCTTTTCGGCAAGAGGCTCTGCCGCGGCTGAGTGCTATGGGATGTTGCGTCTCTGGGAAAGCACAGATCCCCACTGCTGTTGTGCCTGTAGTTAGGGCACCAAGGCACCGTGTGAAGAGCAGCAACAGCTTTCAGGGCTGGGCCATTCCTTGTGGGAGAAGGAGCCAGACGGTTTGCCTTTTCGGCAAGAGGCTGTGCCGCGGCCGAGCGCCGTGAGATGTTGCGTCTGTGGGAAAGCACAGATGCCCAGTGCTGTTGTGCCTGTAGATACGGCACCAAGGCACCGTGAAGAGCAGCAACAGCTTTGAGGGCTGGGCCCTTCCTTGTGGGAGAAGGAGCCGGACGTTTGCCTTTTTGCAAGAGGCTGTGCCGCGGCCGAGCGCCATGAGATGTTGCGTCTGTGGGAAAGCACAGATGCCCAGTGCTGTTGTGCCTGTAGATACGGCACCAAGGCACCGTGAAGAGCAGCAAGAGCTTTCAGGGCTGGGCCCTTCCTTGTGGGAGAAGGAGCCGGATGTTTGACTTTTCGGCAAGAGGCTCTGCCGCGGCTGAGCGCTATGGGATGTTGCGTCTCTGGGAAAGCACAGATCCCCACTGCTGTTGTGCCTGTAGATAGGGCGCCAAGGCACCGTGAAGAGCAGCAACAGCTTTCAGGGCTGGGCCCTTCCTTGTGGGAGAAGGAGCCGGACGTTTGCCTTTTCGGCAAGAGGCTCTGCCGCGGACGAGCGCTATGGGATGTTGCGTCTCTGGGAAAGCACAGATCCCCACTGCTGTTGTGCCTGTAGTTAGGGCGCCAAGGCAGCGTGAAGAGCAGCAACAGCTTTCAGGGCTGGGCCCTTCCTTGTGGGAGAAGGAGCCAGACGGTTGCCTTTTCGGCAAGAGGCTGTGCCGCGGACGAGCGCCGTGAGATGTTGCGTCTCTGGGAAAGCACAGATCCCCACTGCTGTTGTGCCTGTAGATAGGGCGCCAAGGCACCGTGAAGAGCAGCAACAGCTTTCAGGGCTGGGCCCTTCCTTGTGGGAGAAGGAGCCGGACGGTTGCCTTTTCGGCAAGAGGCTCTGCCGCGGCCGAGCGCCATGAGATGTTGCATCTGTGGGAAAGCACAGATCCCCACTGCTGTTTTGCCTGTAGATATGGCGCCAAGGCACCGTGAAGAGCAGCAACAGCTTTCAGGGCTGGGCCCTCCTTGTGGGAGAAGGAGCCAGACGGTTGCCTTTTCAGCAAGAGGCCTGTGCCGCGGACGAGCGCCATGAGATGTTGCGTCTCTGGGAAAGCACAGATCCCCACTGATGTTGTGCCTGTAGATAGGGCGCCAAGGCACCGTGAAGAGCAGCAACAGCTTTCAGGGCTGGGGCCCTTCCTTGTGGGAGAAGGAGCCGGACGTTTGCCTTTTCGGCAAGAGGCTCTGCCGCGGCCGAGCGGCCATGAGATGTTGCATCTGTGGGAAAGCACAGATCCCCACTGCTGTTTTGCCTGTAGATAGGGCGCCAAGGCACCGTGAAGAGCAGCAACAGCTTTCAGGGCTGGGCCCTTCCTTGTGGGAGAAGGAGCCGGACGTTTGCCTTTTCGGCAAGAGGCTCTGCCGCGGACGAGCGCTATGGGATGTTGCGTCTCTGGGAAAGCACAGATCCCCACTGCTGTTGTGCCTGTAGTTAGGGCACCAAGGCACCGTGAAGAGCAGCAACAGCTTTCAGGGCTGGGCCATTCCTTGTGGGAGAAGGAGCCAGACGGTTGCCTTTTCGGCAAGAGGCTGTGCCGCGGCCGAGCGCCGTGAGATGTTGCGTCTGTGGGAAAGCACAGATCCCCACTGCTGTTGTGCCTGTAGATAGGGCGCCAAGGCACCGTGAAGAGCAGCAACAGCTTTCAGGGCTGGGCCCTTCCTTGTGGGAGAAGAGCCGGACGTTTGCCTTTTCGGCAAGAGGCTCTGACGTGGACGAGCGCCGTGAGATTTTGCGTCTGTGGGAAAGCACAGATCCCCACTGCTGTTGTGCATGTAGATAGGGCACCAAGGCACCGTGAAGAGCAGCAACAGCTTTCAGGGCTGGGCCCTTCCTTGTGGGAGAAGGAGCCGGACGTTTGCCTTTTCGGCAAGAGGATCTGCCGCGGACGAGCGCCATGAGATGTTGCGTCTCTGCGAAAGCACAGATGCCCACTGCTGTTGTGCCTGTAGATAGGGCGCCAAGGCACCGTGAAGAGCAGCAAGAGCTTTCAGGACTGGGCCCTTCCTTGTGGGAGAAGGAGCCGGACGTTTGCCTTTTCGGCAAGAGGCTCTCCCGCGGCTGAGCGCCGTGAGATGTTGCGTCTGTGGGAAAGCACAGATCCCCACTGCTGTTGTGCATGTAGATAGGGCACCAAGGCACCGTGAAGAGCAGCAACAGCTTTCAGGGCTGGGCCCTTCCTTGTGGGAGAAGGAGCCGGACGTTTGCCTTTTTGGCAAGAGGCTGTGCCGCGGCCGAGCGCCATGAGATGTTGCGTCTGTGGGAAAGCACAGATGCCCAGTGCTGTTGTGCCTGTAGATACGGCACCAAGGCACCGTGAAGAGCAGCAACAGCTTTCAGGGCTGGGCCCTTCCTTGTGGGAGAAGGAGCCGGACGTTTGCCTTTTCGGCAAAAGGCTGTGCCGCGGCTGAACGCCATGAGATGTTGCGTCTCTGGGAAAGCACAGATCCCCACTGCTGTTGTGCCTGTAGATAGGGCACCAAGGTACCGTGAAGAGCAGCAAGAGCTTTCAGGGCTGGGCCCTTCCTTGTGGGAGAAGGAGCCGGACGTTTGCCTTTTCGGCAAGAGGCTCTGCCGCGGCTGAGTGCTATGCGATGTTGCGTCTGTGGGAAAGCACAGATCCCCACTGCTGTTGTGCCTGTAGATAGGGCGCCAAGGCACCATGAAGAGCAGCAACAGCTTTCAGGGCTGGGCCCTTCCTTGTGGGAGAAGGAGCCGGACGGTTGCCTTTTCGGCAAGAGGCTCTGCCGTGGCCGAGCGACATGAGATGTTGCATCTGTGGGAAAACACAGATGCCCACTGCTGTTGTGCCTGTAGATAGGATGCCAAGGCACCGTGAAGAGCAGCAAGAGCTTTCAGGACTGGGCCCTTCCTTGTGGGAGAAGGAGCCGGAAGTTTGCCTTTTCGGCAAGAGGCTCTCCCGCGGCTGAGCGCCGTGAGATTTTGCGTCTGTGGGAAAGCACAGATCCCCACTGCTGTTGTGCATGTAGATAGGGCACCAAGGCACCGTGAAGAGCAGCAAGAGCTTTCAGGGCTGGGCCCTTCCTTGTGGGAGAAGGAGCCGGACGTTAGCCTTTTCGGCAAGAGGCTCTGCCGCGGCTGAGTGCTATGGGATGTTGCGTCTCTGGGAAAGCACAGATCCCCACTGCTGTTGTGCCTGTAGATAGGGCGCCAAGGCACCGTGAAGAGCAGCAACAGCTTTCAGGGCTGGGCCCTTCCTTGTGGGAGAAGGAGCCGGATGTTTGACTTTTCGGCAAGAGGCTCTGCCGCGGACGAGCGCTATGGGATGTTGCGTCTCTGGGAAAGCACAGATCCCCACTGCTGTTGTGCCTGTAGATAGGGCGCCAAGGCACCGTGAAGAGCAGCAACAGCTTTCAGGGCTGGGCCCTTCCTTGTGGGAGAAGGAGCCGGACGTTTGCCTTTTCGGCAAGAGGCTCTGCCGCGGACGAGCGCTATGGGATGTTGCGTCTCTGGGAAAGCACAGATCCCCACTGCTGTTGTGCCTGTAGTTAGGGCACCAAGGCAGCGTGAAGAGCAGCAACAGCTTTCAGGGCTGGGCCCTTCCTTGTGGGAGAAGGAGCCGGACGGTTGCCTTTTCGGCAAGAGGCTCTGCCGCGGACGAGCGCCGTGAGATGTTGCGTCTCTGGGAAAGCACAGATCCCCACTGATGTTGTGCCTGTAGATAGGGCGCCAAGGCACCGTGAAGAGCAGCAACAGCTTTCAGGGCTGGGCCCTTCCTTGTGGGAGAAGGAGCCGGACGTTTGCCTTTTCGGCAAGAGGCTGTGCCGCGGCCGAGCGCCATGAGATGTTGCGTCTCTGGGAAAGCACAGATCCCCACTGATGTTGTGCCTGTAGATAGGGCACCAAGGCACCGTGAAGAGCAGCAACAGCTTTCAGGGCTGGTCCCTTCCTTGTGGGAGAAGGAGCCGGACGGTTGCCTTTTCGGCAAGAGGCTCTGCCGCGGACGAGCGCCATGAGATGTTGCGTCTCTGCGAAAGCACAGATGCCCACTGCTGTTGTGCCTGTAGATAGGGCGCCAAGGCACCGTGAAGAGCAGCAAGAGCTTTCAGGACTGGGCCCTTCCTTGTGGGAGAAGGAGCCGGACGTTTGCCTTTTCGGCAAGAGGCTCTCCCGCGGCTGAGCGCCGTGAGATGTTGCGTCTGTGGGAAAGCACAGATGCCCAGTGCTGTTGTGCCTGTAGATACGGCACCAAGGCACCGTGAAGAGCAGCAACAGCTTTGAGGGCTGGGCCCTTCCTTGTGGGAGAAGGAGCCGGACTGTTGCCTTTTCGGCAAGAGGCTGTGCCGCGGCCGAGCGCCATGTGATGTTGCGTCTGTGGGAAAGCACAGATCCCCACTGCTGTTTTGCCTGTAGATAGTGCGCCAAGGCACCGTGAAGAGCAGCAACAGCTTTCAGGGCTGGGCCCTTCCTTGTGGGAGAAGGAGCCGGACGTTTGCCTTTTCGGCAAGAGGCTCTGCCGCGGACGAGCGCCATGAGATGTTGCGTCTCTGCGAAAGCACAGATGCCCACTGCTGTTGTGCCTGTAGATAGGGCGCCAAGGCACCGTGAAGAGCAGCAAGAGCTTTCAGGACTGGGCCCTTCCTTGTGGGAGAAGGAGCCGGATGTTTGCCTTTTCGGCAAGAGGCTCTGCCGCGGACGAGCGCCGTGAGATTTTGCGTCTCTGGGAAAGCACAGATCCCCAGTGCTGTTGTGCCTGTAGATAGGGCACCAAGGCACCATGAAGAGCAGCAACAGCTTTCAGGGCTGGGCCCTTCCTTCTGGGAGAAGGAGCCGGATGTTTGCCTTTTCGGCAAGAGGCTCTGCAGCAGCCGAGCGCTGTGGGATGTTGCGTCTGTGGGAAAGCACAGATCCCCACTGCTGTTGTGCCTGTAGATAGGGCACCAAGGCACCGTGAAGAGCAGCAACAGCTTTCAGGGCTGGGCCTTTCCTTGTGGGAGAAGGAGCCGGACGTTTGCCTTTTCGGCAATAGGCTCTGCCGCGCCCGAGCGCCGTGAGATGTTGCGTCTGTGGGAAAGCACAGATCCCCACTGCTGTTGTGCCTGTAGATAGGGCGCCAAGGCACCGTGAAGAGCAGCAACAGCTTTCAGGGCTGGGCTCTTCCTTGTGGGAGAAGGAGCCGGACGTTTGCCTTTTCGGCAAGAGGCTCTGCCGCGGACGAGCGCCGTGAGATGTTGCGTCTCTGGGAAAGCACAGATGCCCACTGCTGTTGTGCCTGTAGATAGGACACCAAGGGTAGGTGAAGAGCAGCAAGAGCTTTCAGGACTGGGCCCTTCCTTGTGGGAGAAGGAGCCGGACGTTTGCCTTTTCGGCAAGAGGCTCTGCCGTGGACGAGCGCCTTGAGATTTTGCGTCTGTGGGAAAGCACAGATCCCCACTGCTGTTGTGCATGTAGATAGGACACCAAGGCACCGTGAAGAGCAGCAACAGCTTTCAGGGCTGGACCCTTCCTTGTGGGAGAAGGAGCCGGACGTTTGCCTTTTCGGCAAGAGGCTCTGCCGCGGCTGAGTGCTATGCGATGTTGCGTCTCTGGGAAAGCACAGATGCCCACTGCTGTTGTGCCTGTAGATAGGGCGCCAAGGCACCATGAAGAGCAGCAACAGCTTTCAGGGCTGGGCCCTTCCTTGTGGGAGAAGGAGCCGGACGGTTGCCTTTTCGGCAAGAGGCTCTGCCGTGGCCGAGCGACATGAGATGTTGCATCTGTGGGAAAACACAGATGCCCACTGCTGTTGTGCCTGTAGATAGGGTGCCAAGGCACCGTGAAGAGCAGCAAGAGCTTTCAGGACTGGGCCCTTCCTTGTGGGAGAAGGAGCCGGACGTTTGCCTTTTCGGCAAGAGGCTCTCCCGCGGCTGAGCGCCGTGAGATTTTGCGTCTGTGGGAATGCACAGATCCCCACTGCTGTTGTGCATGTAGATAGGGCACCAAGGCACCGTGAAGAGCAGCAACAGCTTTCAGGGCTGGGCCCTTCCTTGTGGGAGAAGGAGCCGGACGTTTGCCTTTTCGGCAAGAGGCTGTGCCGCGGCCGAGCGCCATGAGATGTTGCGTCTGTGGGAAAGCACAGATGCCCAGTGCTGTTGTGCCTGTAGATACGGCACCAAGGCACCGTGAAGAGCAGCAACAGCTTTCAGGGCTGGGCCCTTCCTTGTGGGAGAAGGAGCCGGACGTTTGCCTTTTCGGCAAAAGGCTGTGCCGCGGCTGAACGCCATGAGATGTTGCGTCTCTGGGAAAGCACAGATCCCCACTGCTGTTGTGCCTGTAGATAGGGCACCAAGGTACCGTGAAGAGCAGCAACAGCTTTCAGGGCTGGGCCCTTCCTTGTGGGAGAAGGAGCCGGACGTTTGCCTTTTCGGCAAGAGGCTCTGCCGCGGCTGAGTGCTATGGGATGTTGCGTCTCTGGGAAAGCACAGATCCCCACTGCTGTTGTGCCTGTAGATAGGGCGCCAAGGCACCGTGAAGAGCAGCAACAGCTTTCAGGGCTGGGCCCTTCCTTGTGGGAGAAGGAGCCGGATGTTTGACTTTTCGGCAAGAGGCTCTGCCGCGGCTGAGTGCTATGGGATGTTGCGTCTCTGGGAAAGCACAGATCCCCACTGCTGTTGTGCCTGTAGATAGGGCGCCAAGGCACCGTGAAGAGCAGCAACAGCTTTCAGGGCTGGGCCCTTCCTTGTGGGAGAAGGAGCCGGACGTTTGCCTTTTCGGCAAGAGGCTCTGCCGCGGACGAGCGCTATGGGATGTTGCGTCTCTGGGAAAGCACAGATCCCCACTGCTGTTGTGCCTGTAGTTAGGGCACCAAGGCACCGTGAAGAGCAGCAACAGCTTTCAGGGCTGGGCCCTTCCTTGTGGGAGAAGGAGCCGGACGGTTGCCTTTTCGGCAAGAGGCTCTGCCGCGGACGAGCGCCGTGAGATGTTGCGTCTCTGGGAAAGCACAGATCCCCACTGCTGTTGTGCCTGTAGATAGGGCGCCAAGGCACCGTGAAGAGCAGCAACAGCTTTCAGGGCTGGGCCCTTCCTTGTGGGAGAAGGAGCCGGACGTTTGCCTTTTCGGCAAGAGGCTGTGCCGCGGCCGAGCGCCATGAGATGTTGCGTCTCTGGGAAAGCACAGATCCCCACTGATGTTGTGCCTGTAGATAGGGCACCAAGGCACCGTGAAGAGCAGCAACAGCTTTCAGGGCTGGTCCCTTCCTTGTGGGAGAAGGAGCCGGACGGTTGCCTTTTCGGCAAGAGGCTCTGCCGCGGACGAGCGCCATGAGATGTTGCGTCTCTGCGAAAGCACAGATGCCCACTGCTGTTGTGCCTGTAGATAGGGCGCCAAGGCACCGTGAAGAGCAGCAAGAGCTTTCAGGACTGGGCCCTTCCTTGTGGGAGAAGGAGCCGGACGTTTGCCTTTTCGGCAAGAGGCTCTCCCGCGGCTGAGCGCCGTGAGATGTTGCGTCTGTGGGAAAGCACAGATGCCCAGTGCTGTTGTGCCTGTAGATACGGCA
The DNA here is from genome assembly GCF_026419915.1 of Harpia harpyja. Classification (NCBI taxonomy): domain Eukaryota; kingdom Metazoa; phylum Chordata; class Aves; order Accipitriformes; family Accipitridae; genus Harpia; species Harpia harpyja. Next base: position 93,035 of record NW_026293236.1, on the reverse strand, counting down.
CCAAGGCACCGTGAAGAGCAGCAACAGCTTTCAGGGCTGGGCCCTTCCTTGTGGGAGAAGGAGCCGGACGTTTGCCTTTTTGGCAAGAGGCTGTGCCGCGGACGAGCGCCATGAGATGTTGCGTCTGTGGGAAAGCACAGATGCCCAGTGCTGTTGTGCCTGTAGATACGGCACCAAGGCACCGTGAAGAGCAGCAACAGCTTTCAGGGCTGGGCCCTTCCTTGTGGGAGAAGGAGCCGGACGTTTGCCTTTTCGGCAAAAGGCTGTGCCGCGGCTGAACGCCATGAGATGTTGCGTCTCTGGGAAAGCACAGATCCCCACTGCTGTTGTGCCTGTAGATAGGGCACCAAGGTACCGTGAAGAGCAGCAACAGCTTTCAGGGCTGGGCCCTTCCTTGTGGGAGAAGGAGCCGGACGTTTGCCTTTTCGGCAAGAGGCTCTGCCGCGGCTGAGTGCTATGGGATGTTGCGTCTCTGGGAAAGCACAGATCCCCACTGCTGTTGTGCCTGTAGATAGGGCGCCAAGGCACCGTGAAGAGCAGCAACAGCTTTCAGGGCTGGGCCCTTCCTTGTGGGAGAAGGAGCCGGATGTTTGACTTTTCGGCAAGAGGCTCTGCCGCGGCTGAGCGCTATGGGATGTTGCGTCTCTGGGAAAGCACAGATCCCCACTGCTGTTGTGCCTGTAGATAGGGCGCCAAGGCACCATGAAGAGCAGCAACAGCTTTCAGGGCTGGTCCCTTCCTTGTGGGAGAAGGAGCCGGACAGTTGCCTTTTCGGCAAGAGGCTGTGCCGCGGCCGAGCGCCATGAGATGTTGCGTCTGTGGGAAAGCACAGATCCCCACTGCTGTTTTGCCTGTAGATAGGGCGCCAAGGCACCGTGAAGAGCAGCAACAGCTTTCAGGGCTGGGCCCTTCCTTGTGGGAGAAGGAGCCGGACGTTTGCCTTTTCGGCAAGAGGCTCTGCCGCGGACGAGCGCTATGGGATGTTGCGTCTCTGGGAAAGCACAGATCCCCACTGCTGTTGTGCCTGTAGTTAGGGCACCAAGGCACCGTGAAGAGCAGCAACAGCTTTCAGGGCTGGGCCCTTCCTTGTGGGAGAAGGAGCCGGACGTTTGCCTTTTCGGCAAGAGGCTCTGCCGCGGACGAGCGCCATGAGATGTTGCGTCTGTGGGAAAGCACAGATCCCCAGTGCTGTTGTGCCTGTAGATAGGGCGCCAAGGCACCGTGAAGAGCAGCAAGAGCTTTCAGGACTGGGCCCTTCCTTGTGGGAGAAGGAGCCGGATGTTTGCCTTTTCGGCAAGAGGCTCTGCCGCGGACGAGCGCCGTGAGATTTTGCGTCTCTGGGAAAGCACAGATCCCCAGTGCTGTTGTGCCTGTAGATAGGGCGCCAAGGCACCGTGAAGAGCAGCAAGAGCTTTCAGGACTGGGCCCTTCCTTGTGGGAGAAGGAGCCGGACGTTTGCCTTTTCGGCAAGAGGCTCTGCCGTGGACGAGCGCCTTGAGATTTTGCGTCTGTGGGAAAGCACAGATCCCCACTGCTGTTGTGCATGTAGATAGGACACCAAGGCACCGTGAAGAGCAGCAACAGCTTTCAGGGCTGGGCCCTTCCTTGTGGGAGAAGGAGCCGGACGTTTGCCTTTTCGGCAAGAGGCTCTGCCGCGGCTGAGTGCTATGCGATGTTGCGTCTCTGGGAAAGCACAGATGCCCACTGCTGTTGTGCCTGTAGATAGGGCGCCAAGGCACCGTGAAGAGCAGCAACAGCTTTCAGGGCTGGGCCCTTCCTTGTGGGAGAAGGAGCCGGACGGTTGCCTTTTCGGCAAGAGGCTCTGCCGCGGACGAGCGCCGTGAGATGTTGCGTCTCTGGGAAAGCACAGATCCCCACTGCTGTTGTGCCTGTAGATAGGGCGCCAAGGCACCGTGAAGAGCAGCAACAGCTTTCAGGGCTGGGCCCTTCCTTGTGGGAGAAGGAGCCGGACGTTTGCCTTTTCGGCAAGAGGCTGTGCCGCGGCCGAGCGCCATGAGATGTTGCGTCTCTGGGAAAGCACAGATCCCCACTGATGTTGTGCCTGTAGATAGGGCGCCAAGGCACCGTGAAGAGCAGCAACAGCTTTCAGGGCTGGTCCCTTCCTTGTGGGAGAAGGAGCCGGACGGTTGCCTTTTCGGCAAGAGGCTCTGCCGCGGACGAGCGCCATGAGATGTTGCATCTCTGGGAAAGCACAGATGCCCACTGCTGTTGTGCCTGTAGATAGGGCGCCAAGGCACCGTGAAGAGCAGCAAGAGCTTTCAGGACTGGGCCCTTCCTTGTGGGAGAAGGAGCCGGACGTTTGCCTTTTCGGCAAGAGGCTCTCCCGCGGCTGAGCGCCGTGAGATGTTGCGTCTGTGGGAAAGCACAGATGCCCAGTGCTGTTGTGCCTGTAGATACGGCACCAAGGCACCGTGAAGAGCAGCAACAGCTTTCAGGGCTGGGCCCTTCCTTGTGGGAGAAGGAGCCGGACGTTTGCCTTTTTGGCAAGAGGCTGTGCCGCGGACGAGCGCCATGAGATGTTGCGTCTGTGGGAAAGCACAGATGCCCAGTGCTGTTGTGCCTGTAGATACGGCACCAAGGCACCGTGAAGAGCAGCAACAGCTTTCAGGGCTGGGCCCTTCCTTGTGGGAGAAGGAGCCGGACGTTTGCCTTTTCGGCAAAAGGCTGTGCCGCGGCTGAACGCCATGAGATGTTGCGTCTCTGGGAAAGCACAGATCCCCACTGCTGTTGTGCCTGTAGATAGGGCACCAAGGCACCGTGAAGAGCAGCAACAGCTTTCAGGGCTGGGCCCTTCCTTGTGGGAGAAGGAGCCGGACGTTTGCCTTTTCGGCAAGAGGCTCTGCCGCGGCTGAGTGCTATGGGATGTTGCGTCTCTGGGAAAGCACAGATCCCCACTGCTGTTGTGCCTGTAGATAGGGCGCCAAGGCACCGTGAAGAGCAGCAACAGCTTTCAGGGCTGGGCCCTTCCTTGTGGGAGAAGGAGCCGGATGTTTGACTTTTCGGCAAGAGGCTCTGCCGCGGCTGAGCGCTATGGGATGTTGCGTCTCTGGGAAAGCACAGATCCCCACTGCTGTTGTGCCTGTAGATAGGGCGCCAAGGCACCATGAAGAGCAGCAACAGCTTTCAGGGCTGGGCCCTTCCTTGTGGGAGAAGGAGCCGGACGGTTGCCTTTTCGGCAAGAGGCTGTGCCGCGGCCGAGCGCCATGAGATGTTGCGTCTGTGGGAAAGCACAGATCCCCACTGCTGTTTTGCCTGTAGATAGGGCGCCAAGGCACCGTGAAGAGCAGCAACAGCTTTCAGGGCTGGGCCCTTCCTTGTGGGAGAAGGAGCCGGACGTTTGCCTTTTCGGCAAGAGGCTCTGCCGCGGACGAGCGCTATGGGATGTTGCGTCTCTGGGAAAGCACAGATCCCCACTGCTGTTGTGCCTGTAGTTAGGGCACCAAGGCACCGTGAAGAGCAGCAACAGCTTTCAGGGCTGGGCCCTTCCTTGTGGGAGAAGGAGCCGGACGTTTGCCTTTTCGGCAAGAGGCTCTGCCGCGGACGAGCGCCATGAGATGTTGCGTCTCTGCGAAAGCACAGATGCCCACTGCTGTTGTGCCTGTAGATAGGGCGCCAAGGCACCGTGAAGAGCAGCAAGAGCTTTCAGGACTGGGCCCTTCCTTGTGGGAGAAGGAGCCGGATGTTTGCCTTTTCGGCAAGAGGCTCTGCCGCGGACGAGCGCCGTGAGATTTTGCGTCTCTGGGAAAGCACAGATCCCCAGTGCTGTTGTGCCTGTAGATAGGGCAGCAAGGCACCGTGAAGAGCAGCAACAGCTTTCAGGGCTGGGCCCTTCCTTGTGGGAGAAGGAGCCGGACGTTTGCCTTTTCGGCAAGAGGGTCTGCCGCGGACGAGCGCCGTGAGATGTTGCGTCTGTGGGAAAGCACAGATCCCCAGTGCTGTTGTGCCTGTAGATAGGGCACCAAGGCACCATGAAGAGCAGTAACAGCTTTCAGGGCTGGGCCCTTCCTTCTGGGAGAAGGAGCCGGATGTTTGCCTTTTCGGCAATAGGCTCTGCCGCGCCCGAGCGCCGTGAGATGTTGCGTCTGTGGGAAAGCACAGATCCCCACTGCTGTTGTGCCTGTAGATAGGGCGCCAAGGCACCGTGAAGAGCAGCAACAGCTTTCAGGGCTGGGCCCTTCCTTGTGGGAGAAGGAGCCGGACGTTTGCCTTTTCGGCAAGAGGCTCTGCCGCGGACGAGCGCCGTGAGATGTTGCGTCTCTGGGAAAGCACAGATGCCCACTGCTGTTGTGCCTGTAGATAGGACACCAAGGGTAGGTGAAGAGCAGCAAGAGCTTTCAGGACTGGGCCCTTCCTTGTGGGAGAAGGAGCCGGACGTTTGCCTTTTTGGTAAGAGGCTGTGCCGCGGCCGAGCGCCATGAGATGTTGCGTCTGTGGGAAAGCACAGATCCCCAGTGCTGTTGTGCCTGTAGATACGGCACCAAGGCACCGTGAAGAGCAGCAACAGCTTTCAGGGCTGGGCCCTTCCTTGTGGGAGAAGGAACCGGACGTTTGCCTTTTCGGGAAAAGGCTGTGCCGCGGCCGAGCGCCATGAGATGTTGCGTCTCTGGGAAAGCACAGATCCCCACTGCTGTTGTGCCTGTAGATAGGGCGCCAAGGCACCGTGAAGAGCAGCAAGAGCTTTCAGGACTGGGCCCTTCCTTGTGGGAGAAGGAGCCGGACGTTTGCCTTTTCGGCAAGAGGCTCTGCCGTGGACGAGCGCCTTGAGATTTTGCGTCTGTGGGAAAGCACAGATCCCCACTGCTGTTGTGCATGTAGATAGGACACCAAGGCACCGTGAAGAGCAGCAACAGCTTTCAGGGCTGGGCCCTTCCTTGTGGGAGAAGGAGCCGGACGTTTGCCTTTTCGGCAAGAGGCTCTGCCGCGGCTGAGTGCTATGCGATGTTGCGTCTCTGGGAAAGCACAGATGCCCACTGCTGTTGTGCCTGTAGATAGGGCGCCAAGGCACCATGAAGAGCAGCAACAGCTTTCAGGGCTGGGCCCTTCCTTGTGGGAGAAGGAGCCGGACGGTTGCCTTTTCGGCAAGAGGCTCTGCCGTGGCCGAGCGACATGAGATGTTGCATCTGTGGGAAAACACAGATGCCCACTGCTGTTGTGCCTGTAGATAGGGTGCCAAGGCACCGTGAAGAGCAGCAAGAGCTTTCAGGACTGGGCCCTTCCTTGTGGGAGAAGGAGCCGGACGTTTGCCTTTTCGGCAAGAGGCTCTCCCGCGGCTGAGCGCCGTGAGATTTTGCGTCTGTGGGAATGCACAGATCCCCACTGCTGTTGTGCATGTAGATAGGGCACCAAGGCACCGTGAAGAGCAGCAAGAGCTTTCAGGGCTGGGCCCTTCCTTGTGGGAGAAGGAGCCGGACGTTTGCCTTTTCGGCAAGAGGCTGTGCCGCGGCCGAGCGCCATGAGATGTTGCGTCTGTGGGAAAGCACAGATGCCCAGTGCTGTTGTGCCTGTAGATACGGCACCAAGGCACCGTGAAGAGCAGCAACAGCTTTCAGGGCTGGGCCCTTCCTTGTGGGAGAAGGAGCCGGACGTTTGCCTTTTCGGCAAAAGGCTGTGCCGCGGCTGAACGCCATGAGATGTTGCGTCTCTGGGAAAGCACAGATCCCCACTGCTGTTGTGCCTGTAGATAGGGCACCAAGGTACCGTGAAGAGCAGCAACAGCTTTCAGGGCTGGGCCCTTCCTTGTGGGAGAAGGAGCCGGACGTTTGCCTTTTCGGCAAGAGGCTCTGCCGCGGCTGAGTGCTATGGGATGTTGCGTCTCTGGGAAAGCACAGATCCCCACTGCTGTTGTGCCTGTAGATAGGGCGCCAAGGCACCGTGAAGAGCAGCAACAGCTTTCAGGGCTGGGCCCTTCCTTGTGGGAGAAGGAGCCGGATGTTTGACTTTTCGGCAAGAGGCTCTGCCGCGGCTGAGTGCTATGGGATGTTGCGTCTCTGGGAAAGCACAGATCCCCACTGCTGTTGTGCCTGTAGATAGGGCGCCAAGGCACCGTGAAGAGCAGCAACAGCTTTCAGGGCTGGGCCCTTCCTTGTGGGAGAAGGAGCCGGACGTTTGCCTTTTCGGCAAGAGGCTCTGCCGCGGACGAGCGCTATGGGATGTTGCGTCTCTGGGAAAGCACAGATCCCCACTGCTGTTGTGCCTGTAGTTAGGGCACCAAGGCACCGTGAAGAGCAGCAACAGCTTTCAGGGCTGGGCCCTTCCTTGTGGGAGAAGGAGCCGGACGGTTGCCTTTTCGGCAAGAGGCTCTGCCGCGGACGAGCGCCGTGAGATGTTGCGTCTCTGGGAAAGCACAGATCCCCACTGCTGTTGTGCCTGTAGATAGGGCGCCAAGGTACCGTGAAGAGCAGCAACAGCTTTCAGGGCTGGGCCCTTCCTTGTGGGAGAAGGAGCCGGACGTTTGCCTTTTCGGCAAGAGGCTGTGCCGCGGCCGAGCGCCATGAGATGTTGCGTCTCTGGGAAAGCACAGATCCCCACTGATGTTGTGCCTGTAGATAGGGCGCCAAGGCACCGTGAAGAGCAGCAACAGCTTTCAGGGCTGGTCCCTTCCTTGTGGGAGAAGGAGCCGGACGTTTGCCTTTTCGGCAAGAGGCTCTGCCGCGGACGAGCGCCATGAGATGTTGCGTCTCTGCGAAAGCACAGATGCCCACTGCTGTTGTGCCTGTAGATAGGGCGCCAAGGCACCGTGAAGAGCAGCAAGAGCTTTCAGGACTGGGCCCTTCCTTGTGGGAGAAGGAGCCGGACGTTTGCCTTTTCGGCAAGAGGCTCTCCCGCGGCTGAGCGCCGTGAGATGTTGCGTCTGTGGGAAAGCACAGATGCCCAGTGCTGTTGTGCCTGTAGATACGGCACCAAGGCACCGTGAAGAGCAGCAACAGCTTTCAGGGCTGGGCCCTTCCTTGTGGGAGAAGGAGCCGGACGTTTGCCTTTTTGGCAAGAGGCTGTGCCGCGGACGAGCGCCATGAGATGTTGCGTCTGTGGGAAAGCACAGATGCCCAGTGCTGTTGTGCCTGTAGATACGGCACCAAGGCACCGTGAAGAGCAGCAACAGCTTTCAGGGCTGGGCCCTTCCTTGTGGGAGAAGGAGCCGGACGTTTGCCTTTTCGGCAAAAGGCTGTGCCGCGGCTGAACGCCATGAGATGTTGCGTCTCTGGGAAAGCACAGATCCCCACTGCTGTTGTGCCTGTAGATAGGGCACCAAGGTACCGTGAAGAGCAGCAACAGCTTTCAGGGCTGGGCCCTTCCTTGTGGGAGAAGGAGCCGGACGTTTGCCTTTTCGGCAAGAGGCTCTGCCGCGGCTGAGTGCTATGGGATGTTGCGTCTCTGGGAAAGCACAGATCCCCACTGCTGTTGTGCCTGTAGATAGGGCGCCAAGGCACCGTGAAGAGCAGCAACAGCTTTCAGGGCTGGGCCCTTCCTTGTGGGAGAAGGAGCCGGATGTTTGACTTTTCGGCAAGAGGCTCTGCCGCGGCTGAGCGCTATGGGATGTTGCGTCTCTGGGAAAGCACAGATCCCCACTGCTGTTGTGCCTGTAGATAGGGCGCCAAGGCACCATGAAGAGCAGCAACAGCTTTCAGGGCTGGGCCCTTCCTTGTGGGAGAAGGAGCCGGACGGTTGCCTTTTCGGCAAGAGGCTGTGCCGCGGCCGAGCGCCATGAGATGTTGCGTCTGTGGGAAAGCACAGATCCCCACTGCTGTTTTGCCTGTAGATAGGGCGCCAAGGCACCGTGAAGAGCAGCAACAGCTTTCAGGGCTGGGCCCTTCCTTGTGGGAGAAGGAGCCGGACGTTTGCCTTTTCGGCAAGAGGCTCTGCCGCGGACGAGCGCTATGGGATGTTGCGTCTCTGGGAAAGCACAGATCCCCACTGCTGTTGTGCCTGTAGATAGGGCACCAAGGCACCGTGAAGAGCAGCAACAGCTTTCAGGGCTGGGCCCTTCCTTGTGGGAGAAGGAGCCGGACGTTTGCCTTTTTGGCAAGAGGCTCTGCCGCGGACGAGCGCCATGAGATGTTGCGTCTCTGCGAAAGCACAGATGCCCACTGCTGTTGTGCCTGTAGATAGGGCGCCAAGGCACCGTGAAGAGCAGCAAGAGCTTTCAGGACTGGGCCCTTCCTTGTGGGAGAAGGAGCCGGATGTTTGCCTTTTCGGCAAGAGGCTCTGCCGCGGACGAGCGCCGTGAGATTTTGCGTCTCTGGGAAAGCACAGATCCCCAGTGCTTTTGTGCCTGTAGATAGGGCAGCAAGGCACCGTGAAGAGCAGCAACAGCTTTCAGGGCTGGGCCCTTCCTTGTGGGAGAAGGAGCCGGACGTTTGCCTTTTCGGCAAGAGGGTCTGCCGCGGACGAGCGCCGTGAGATGTTGCGTCTGTGGGAAAGCACAGATCCCCAGTGCTGTTGTGCCTGTAGATAGGGCACCAAGGCACCATGAAGAGCAGCAACAGCTTTCAGGGCTGGGCTCTTCCTTGTGGGAGAAGGAGCCGGACGTTTGCCTTTTCGGCAAGAGGCTCTGCCGCGGACGAGCGCCGTGAGATGTTGCGTCTCTGGGAAAGCACAGATGCCCACTGCTGTTGTGCCTTTAGATAGGACACCAAGGGTAGGTGAAGAGCAGCAAGAGCTTTCAGGACTGGGCCCTTCCTTGTGGGAGAAGGAGCCGGACGTTTGCCTTTTTGGTAAGAGGCTGTGCCGCGGCCGAGCGCCATGAGATGTTGCGTCTGTGGGAAAGCACAGATCCCCACTGCTGTTGTGCCTGTAGATACGGCACCAAGGCACCGTGAAGAGCAGCAACAGCTTTCAGGGCTGGGCCCTTCCTTGTGGGAGAAGGAACCGGACGTTTGCCTTTTCGGGAAAAGGCTGTGCCGCGGCCGAGCGCCATGAGATGTTGCGTCTCTGGGAAAGCACAGATCCCCACTGCTGTTGTGCCAGTAGATAGGGCGCCAAGGCACCGTGAAGAGCAGCAACAGCTTTCAGGGCTGGTCCCTTCCTTGTGGGAGAAGGAGCCGGACGTTTGCCTTTTCGGCAAGAGGCTCTGCCGTGGACGAGCGCCGTGAGATTTTGCGTCTGTGGGAAAGCACAGATCCCCACTGCTGTTGTGCATGTAGATAGGACACCAAGGCACCGTGAAGAGCAGCAACAGCTTTCAGGGCTGGGCCCTTCCTTCTGGGAGAAGGAGCCGGACGTTTGCCTTTTTGGCAAGAGGCTGTGCCGCGGCCGAGCGCCATGAGATGTTGCGTCTGTGGGAAAGCACAGATCCCCAGTGCTGTTGTGCCTGTAGATAGGGCGCCAAGGCACCGTGAAGAGCAGCAAGAGCTTTCAGGACTGGGCCCTTCCTTGTGGGAGAAGGAGCCGGATGTTTGCCTTTTCGGCAAGAGGCTCTGCCGCGGACGAGCGCCGTGAGATTTTGCGTCTCTGGGAAAGCACAGATCCCCAGTGCTGTTGTGCCTGTAGATAGGGCAGCAAGGCACCGGGAAGAGCAGCAACAGCTTTCAGGGCTGGGCCCTTCCTTGTGGGAGAAGGAGCCGGACGTTTGCCTTTTCGGCAAGAGGGTCTGCCGCGGACGAGCGCCGTGAGATGTTGCGTCTGTGGGAAAGCACAGATCCCCAGTGCTGTTGTGCCTGTAGATAGGGCACCAAGGCACCATGAAGAGCAGCAACAGCTTTCAGGGCTGGGCCCTTCCTTGTGGGAGAAGGAGCCGGACGTTTGCCTTTTTGGTAAGAGGCTGTGCCGCGGCCGAGCGCCATGAGATGTTGCGTCTGTGGGAAAGCACAGATCCCCACTGCTGTTGTGCCTGTAGATACGGCACCAAGGCACCGTGAAGAGCAGCAACAGCTTTCAGGGCTGGGCCCTTCCTTGTGGGAGAAGGAACCGGACGTTTGCCTTTTCGGGAAAAGGCTGTGCCGCGGCCGAGCGCCATGAGATGTTGCGTCTCTGGGAAAGCACAGATCCCCACTGCTGTTGTGCCAGTAGATAGGGCGCCAAGGCACCGTGAAGAGCAGCAACAGCTTTCAGGGCTGGTCCCTTCCTTGTGGGAGAAGGAGCCGGACGTTTGCCTTTTCGGCAAGAGGCTCTGCCGTGGACGAGCGCCGTGAGATTTTGCGTCTGTGGGAAAGCACAGATCCCCACTGCTGTTGTGCATGTAGATAGGACACCAAGGCACCGTGAAGAGCAGCAACAGCTTTCAGGGCTGGGCCCTTCCTTCTGGGAGAAGGAGCCGGACGTTTGCCTTTTCGGCAAGAGGCTGTGCCGCGGCCGAGCGCCATGAGATGTTGCGTCTGTGGGAAAGCACAGATCCCCAGTGCTGTTGTGCCTGTAGATAGGGCGCCAAGGCACCGTGAAGAGCAGCAAGAGCTTTCAGGACTGGGCCCTTCCTTGTGGGAGAAGGAGCCGGATGTTTGCCTTTTCGGCAAGAGGCTCTGCCGCGGACGAGCGCCGTGAGATGTTGCGTCTGTGGGAAAGCACAGATCCCCAGTGCTGTTGTGCCTGTAGATAGGGCAGCAAGGCACCGTGAAGAGCAGCAACAGCTTTCAGGGCTGGGCCCTTCCTTGTGGGAGAAGGAGCCGGACGTTTGCCTTTTCGGCAAGAGGGTCTGCCGCGGACGAGCGCCGTGAGATGTTGCGTCTGTGGGAAAGCACAGATCCCCAGTGCTGTTGTGCCTGTAGATAGGGCACCAAGGCACCATGAAGAGCAGCAACAGCTTTCAGGGCTGGGCTCTTCCTTGTGGGAGAAGGAGCCGGACGTTTGCCTTTTCGGCAAGAGGCTCTGCCGCGGACGAGCGCCGTGAGATGTTGCGTCTCTGGGAAAGCACAGATGCCCACTGCTGTTGTGCCTTTAGATAGGACACCAAGGGTAGGTGAAGAGCAGCAAGAGCTTTCAGGACTGGGCCCTTCCTTGTGGGAGAAGGAGCCGGACGTTTGCCTTTTTGGTAAGAGGCTGTGCCGCGGCCGAGCGCCATGAGATGTTGCGTCTGTGGGAAAGCACAGATCCCCACTGCTGTTGTGCCTGTAGATACGGCACCAAGGCACCGTGAAGAGCAGCAACAGCTTTCAGGGCTGGGCCCTTCCTTGTGGGAGAAGGAACCGGACGTTTGCCTTTTCGGGAAAAGGCTGTGCCGCGGCCGAGCGCCATGAGATGTTGCGTCTCTGGGAAAGCACAGATCCCCACTGCTGTTGTGCCAGTAGATAGGGCGCCAAGGCACCGTGAAGAGCAGCAACAGCTTTCAGGGCTGGTCCCTTCCTTGTGGGAGAAGGAGCCGGACGTTTGCCTTTTCGGCAAGAGGCTCTGCCGTGGACGAGCGCCGTGAGATTTTGCGTCTGTGGGAAAGCACAGATCCCCACTGCTGTTGTGCATGTAGATAGGACACCAAGGCACCGTGAAGAGCAGCAACAGCTTTCAGGGCTGGGCCCTTCCTTCTGGGAGAAGGAGCCGGACGTTTGCCTTTTTGGCAAGAGGCTGTGCCGCGGCCGAGCGCCATGAGATGTTGCGTCTGTGGGAAAGCACAGATCCCCAGTGCTGTTGTGCCTGTAGATACGGCACCAAGGCACCGTGAATAGCAGCAACAGCTTTGAGGGCTGGGCCCTTCCTTGTGGGAGAAGGAGCCGGACGTTTGCCTTTTCGGCAAGAGGCTGTGCCGCGGCTGAGCGCCATGAGATGTTGCGTCTCTGGGAAAGCACAGATCCCCACTGCTGTTGTGCCTGTAGATAGGGCGCCAAGGCACCGTGAAGAGCAGCAACAGCTTTCAGGGCTGGGCCCTTCCTTGTGGGAGAAGGAGCCGGACGTTTGCCTTTTCGGCAAGAGGGTCTGCCGCGGACGAGCGCCGTGAGATGTTGCGTCTGTGGGAAAGCACAGATCCCCAGTGCTGTTGTGCCTGTAGATAGGGCACCAAGGCACCATGAAGAGCAGCAACAGCTTTCAGGGCTGGGCCCTTCCTTCTGGGAGAAGGAGCCGGATGTTTGCCTTTTCGGCAATAGGCTCTGCCGCGCCCGAGCGCCGTGAGATGTTGCGTCTGTGGGAAAGCACAGATCCCCACTGCTGTTGTGCCTGTAGATAGGGCGCCAAGGCACCGTGAAGAGCAGCAACAGCTTTCAGGGCTGGGCTCTTCCTTGTGGGAGAAGGAGCCGGACGTTTGCCTTTTCGGCAAGAGGCTCTGCCGCGGACGAGCGCCGTGAGATTTTGCGTCTGTGGGAAAGCACAGATCCCCACTGCTGTTGTGCCTGTAGATAGGACACCAAGGGTAGGTGAAGAGCAGCAAGAGCTTTCAGGACTGGGCCCTTCCTTGTGGGAGAAGGAGCCGGACGTTTGCCTTTTTGGTAAGAGGCTGTGCCGCGGCCGAGCGCCATGAGATGTTGCGTCTGTGGGAAAGCACAGATCCCCAGTGCTGTTGTGCCTGTAGATACGGCACCAAGGCACCGTGAAGAGCAGCAACAGCTTTCAGGGCTGGGCCCTTCCTTGTGGGAGAAGGAACCGGACGTTTGCCTTTTCGGGAAAAGGCTGTGCCGCGGCCGAGCGCCATGAGATGTTGCGTCTCTGGGAAAGCACAGATCCCCACTGCTGTTGTGCCTGTAGATAGGGCGCCAAGGCACCGTGAAGAGCAGCAAGAGCTTTCAGGACTGGGCCCTTCCTTGTGGGAGAAGGAGCCGGACGTTTGCCTTTTCGGCAAGAGGCTCTGCCGTGGACGAGCGCCTTGAGATTTTGCGTCTGTGGGAAAGCACAGATCCCCACTGCTGTTGTGCATGTAGATAGGACACCAAGGCACCGTGAAGAGCAGCAACAGCTTTCAGGGCTGGGCCCTTCCTTGTGGGAGAAGGAGCCGGACGTTTGCCTTTTCGGCAAGAGGCTCTGCCGCGGCTGAGTGCTATGCGATGTTGCGTCTCTGGGAAAGCACAGATGCCCACTGCTGTTGTGCCTGTAGATAGGGCGCCAAGGCACCATGAAGAGCAGCAACAGCTTTCAGGGCTGGGCCCTTCCTTGTGGGAGAAGGAGCCGGACGGTTGCCTTTTCGGCAAGAGGCTCTGCCGTGGCCGAGCGACATGAGATGTTGCATCTGTGGGAAAACACAGATGCCCACTGCTGTTGTGCCTGTAGATAGGGTGCCAAGGCACCGTGAAGAGCAGCAAGAGCTTTCAGGACTGGGCCCTTCCTTGTGGGAGAAGGAGCCGGACGTTTGCCTTTTCGGCAAGAGGCTCTCCCGCGGCTGAGCGCCGTGAGATTTTGCGTCTGTGGGAATGCACAGATCCCCACTGCTGTTGTGCATGTAGATAGGGCACCAAGGCACCGTGAAGAGCAGCAACAGCTTTCAGGGCTGGGCCCTTCCTTGTGGGAGAAGGAGCCGGACGTTTGCCTTTTCGGCAAGAGGCTGTGCCGCGGCCGAGCGCCATGAGATGTTGCGTCTGTGGGAAAGCACAGATGCCCAGTGCTGTTGTGCCTGTAGATACGGCACCAAGGCACCGTGAAGAGCAGCAACAGCTTTCAGGGCTGGGCCCTTCCTTGTGGGAGAAGGAGCCGGACGTTTGCCTTTTCGGCAAAAGGCTGTGCCGCGGCTGAACGCCATGAGATGTTGCGTCTCTGGGAAAGCACAGATCCCCACTGCTGTTGTGCCTGTAGATAGGGCACCAAGGTACCGTGAAGAGCAGCAACAGCTTTCAGGGCTGGGCCCTTCCTTGTGGGAGAAGGAGCCGGACGTTTGCCTTTTCGGCAAGAGGCTCTGCCGCGGCTGAGTGCTATGGGATGTTGCGTCTCTGGGAAAGCACAGATCCCCACTGCTGTTGTGCCTGTAGATAGGGCGCCAAGGCACCGTGAAGAGCAGCAACAGCTTTCAGGGCTGGGCCCTTCCTTGTGGGAGAAGGAGCCGGATGTTTGACTTTTCGGCAAGAGGCTCTGCCGCGGCTGAGTGCTATGGGATGTTGCGTCTCTGGGAAAGCACAGATCCCCACTGCTGTTGTGCCTGTAGATAGGGCGCCAAGGCACCGTGAAGAGCAGCAACAGCTTTCAGGGCTGGGCCCTTCCTTGTGGGAGAAGGAGCCGGACGTTTGCCTTTTCGGCAAGAGGCTCTGCCGCGGACGAGCGCTATGGGATGTTGCGTCTCTGGGAAAGCACAGATCCCCACTGCTGTTGTGCCTGTAGTTAGGGCACCAAGGCACCGTGAAGAGCAGCAACAGCTTTCAGGGCTGGGCCCTTCCTTGTGGGAGAAGGAGCCGGACGGTTGCCTTTTCGGCAAGAGGCTCTGCCGCGGACGAGCGCCGTGAGATGTTGCGTCTCTGGGAAAGCACAGATCCCCACTGCTGTTGTGCCTGTAGATAGGGCGCCAAGGCACCGTGAAGAGCAGCAACAGCTTTCAGGGCTGGGCCCTTCCTTGTGGGAGAAGGAGCCGGACGTTTGCCTTTTCGGCAAGAGGCTGTGCCGCGGCCGAGCGCCATGAGATGTTGCGTCTCTGGGAAAGCACAGATCCCCACTGATGTTGTGCCTGTAGATAGGGCGCCAAGGCACCGTGAAGAGCAGCAACAGCTTTCAGGGCTGGTCCCTTCCTTGTGGGAGAAGGAGCCGGACGTTTGCCTTTTCGGCAAGAGGCTCTGCCGCGGACGAGCGCCATGAGATGTTGCGTCTCTGCGAAAGCACAGATGCCCACTGCTGTTGTGCCTGTAGATAGGGCGCCAAGGCACCGTGAAGAGCAGCAAGAGCTTTCAGGACTGGGCCCTTCCTTGTGGGAGAAGGAGCCGGACGTTTGCCTTTTCGGCAAGAGGCTCTCCCGCGGCTGAGCGCCGTGAGATGTTGCGTCTGTGGGAAAGCACAGATGCCCAGTGCTGTTGTGCCTGTAGATACGGCACCAAGGCACCGTGAAGAGCAGCAACAGCTTTCAGGGCTGGGCCCTTCCTTGTGGGAGAAGGAGCCGGACGTTTGCCTTTTTGGCAAGAGGCTGTGCCGCGGACGAGCGCCATGAGATGTTGCGTCTGTGGGGAAAGCACAGATGCCCAGTGCTGTTGTGCCTGTAGATACGGCACCAAGGCACCGTGAAGAGCAGCAACAGCTTTCAGGGCTGGGCCCTTCCTTGTGGGAGAAGGAGCCGGACGTTTGCCTTTTCGGCAAAAGGCTGTGCCGCGGCTGAACGCCATGAGATGTTGCGTCTCTGGGAAAGCACAGATCCCCACTGCTGTTGTGCCTGTAGATAGGGCACCAAGGTACCGTGAAGAGCAGCAACAGCTTTCAGGGCTGGGCCCTTCCTTGTGGGAGAAGGAGCCGGACGTTTGCCTTTTCGGCAAGAGGCTCTGCCGCGGCTGAGTGCTATGGGATGTTGCGTCTCTGGGAAAGCACAGATCCCCACTGCTGTTGTGCCTGTAGATAGGGCGCCAAGGCACCGTGAAGAGCAGCAACAGCTTTCAGGGCTGGGCCCTTCCTTGTGGGAGAAGGAGCCGGATGTTTGACTTTTCGGCAAGAGGCTGTGCCGCGGCCGAGCGCCATGAGATGTTGCGTCTGTGGGAAAGCACAGATCCGCACTGCTGTTTTGCCTGTAGATAGGGCGCCAAGGCACCGTGAAGAGCAGCAACAGCTTTCAGGGCTGGGCCCTTCCTTGTGGGAGAAGGAGCCGGACGTTTGCCTTTTCGGCAAGAGGCTCTGCCGCGGACGAGCGCTATGGGATGTTGCGTCTCTGGGAAAGCACAGATCCCCACTGCTGTTGTGCCTGTAGATAGGGCACCAAGGCACCGTGAAGAGCAGCAACAGCTTTCAGGGCTGGGCCCTTCCTTGTGGGAGAAGGAGCCGGACGTTTGCCTTTTTGGCAAGAGGCTCTGCCGCGGACGAGCGCCATGAGATGTTGCGTCTCTGCGAAAGCACAGATGCCCACTGCTGTTGTGCCTGTAGATAGGGCGCCAAGGCACCGTGAAGAGCAGCAAGAGCTTTCAGGACTGGGCCCTTCCTTGTGGGAGAAGGAGCCGGATGTTTGCCTTTTCGGCAAGAGGCTCTGCCGCGGACGAGCGCCGTGAGATTTTGCGTCTCTGGGAAAGCACAGATCCCCAGTGCTGTTGTGCCTGTAGATAGGGCAGCAAGGCACCGTGAAGAGCAGCAACAGCTTTCAGGGCTGGGCCCTTCCTTGTGGGAGAAGGAGCCGGACGTTTGCCTTTTCGGCAAGAGGGTCTGCCGCGGACGAGCGCCGTGAGATGTTGCGTCTGTGGGAAAGCACAGATCCCCAGTGCTGTTGTGCCTGTAGATAGGGCACCAAGGCACCATGAAGAGCAGCAACAGCTTTCAGGGCTGGGCTCTTCCTTGTGGGAGAAGGAGCCGGACGTTTGCCTTTTCGGCAAGAGGCTCTGCCGCGGACGAGCGCCGTGAGATGTTGCGTCTCTGGGAAAGCACAGATGCCCACTGCTGTTGTGCCTTTAGATAGGACACCAAGGGTAGGTGAAGAGCAGCAAGAGCTTTCAGGACTGGGCCCTTCCTTGTGGGAGAAGGAGCCGGACGTTTGCCTTTTTGGTAAGAGGCTGTGCCGCGGCCGAGCGCCATGAGATGTTGCGTCTGTGGGAAAGCACAGATCCCCACTGCTGTTGTGCCTGTAGATACGGCACCAAGGCACCGTGAAGAGCAGCAACAGCTTTCAGGGCTGGGCCCTTCCTTGTGGGAGAAGGAACCGGACGTTTGCCTTTTCGGGAAAAGGCTGTGCCGCGGCCGAGCGCCATGAGATGTTGCGTCTCTGGGAAAGCACAGATCCCCACTGCTGTTGTGCCAGTAGATAGGGCGCCAAGGCACCGTGAAGAGCAGCAACAGCTTTCAGGGCTGGTCCCTTCCTTGTGGGAGAAGGAGCCGGACGTTTGCCTTTTCGGCAAGAGGCTCTGCCGTGGACGAGCGCCGTGAGATTTTGCGTCTGTGGGAAAGCACAGATCCCCACTGCTGTTGTGCATGTAGATAGGACACCAAGGCACCGTGAAGAGCAGCAACAGCTTTCAGGGCTGGGCCCTTCCTTCTGGGAGAAGGAGCCGGACGTTTGCCTTTTTGGCAAGAGGCTGTGCCGCGGCCGAGCGCCATGAGATGTTGCGTCTGTGGGAAAGCACAGATCCCCAGTGCTGTTGTGCCTGTAGATACGGCACCAAGGCACCGTGAATAGCAGCAACAGCTTTGAGGGCTGGGCCCTTCCTTGTGGGAGAAGGAGCCGGACGTTTGCCTTTTCGGCAAGAGGCTGTGCCGCGGCTGAGCGCCATGAGATGTTGCGTCTCTGGGAAAGCACAGATCCCCACTGCTGTTGTGCCTGTAGATAGGGCGCCAAGGCACCGTGAAGAGCATCAACAGCTTTCAGGGCTGGGCCCTTCCTTGTGGGAGAAGGAGCCGGACGTTTGCCTTTTCGGCAAGAGGCTCTGCCGCGGCCGAGCGCCATGAGATGTTGCGTCTCTGGGAAAGCACAGATCCCCACTGATGTTGTGCCTGTAGATAGGGCGCCAAGGCACCGTGAAGAGCAGCAACAGCTTTCAGGGCTGGGCCCTTCCTTGTGGGAGAAGGAGCCGGACGGTTGCCTTTTCGGCAAGAGGCTCTGCCGCGGACGAGCGCCATGAGATGTTGCGTCTCTGCGAAAGCACAGATGCCCACTGCTGTTGTGCCTGTAGATAGGGCGCCAAGGCACCGTGAAGAGCAGCAAGAGCTTTCAGGACTGGGCCCTTCCTTGTGGGAGAAGGAGCCGGACGTTTGCCTTTTCGGCAAGAGGCTCTCCCGCGGCTGAGCGCCGTGAGATGTTGCGTCTGTGGGAAAGCACAGATCCCCAGTGCTGTTGTGCCTGTAGATACGGCACCAAGGCACCGTGAAGAGCAGCAACAGCTTTCAGGGCTGGGCCCTTCCTTGTGGGAGAAGGAGCCGGACGTTTGCCTTTTTGGCAAGAGGCTGTGCCGCGGCCGAGCGCCATGAGATGTTGCGTCTGTGGGAAAGCACAGATGCCCAGTGCTGTTGTGCCTGTAGATACGGCACCAAGGCACCGTGAAGAGCAGCAACAGCTTTCAGGGCTGGGCCCTTCCTTGTGGGAGAAGGAGCCGGACGTTTGCCTTTTCGGCAAAAGGCTGTGCCGCGGCTGAACGCCATGAGATGTTGCGTCTGTGGGAAAGCACAGATCCCCACTGCTGTTGTGCATGTAGATAGGGCACCAAGGTACCGTGAAGAGCAGCAAGAGCTTTCAGGGCTGGGCCCTTCCTTGTGGGAGAAGGAGCCGGACGTTTGCCTTTTCGGCAAGAGGCTCTGCCGCGGCTGAGTGCTATGGGATGTTGCGTCTCTGGGAAAGCACAGATCCCCACTGCTGTTGTGCCTGTAGATAGGGCGCCAAGGCACCGTGAAGAGCAGCAACAGCTTTCAGGGCTGGGCCCTTCCTTGTGGGAGAAGGAGCCGGATTTTTGACTTTTCGGCAAGAGGCTCTGCCGCGGCTGAGCGCTATGGGATGTTGCGTCTCTGGGAAAGCACAGATCCCCACTGCTGTTGTGCCTGTAGATAGGGCGCCAAGGCACCATGAAGAGCAGCAACAGCTTTCAGGGCTGGGCCCTTCCTTGTGGGAGAAGGAGCCGGACGGTTGCCTTTTCGGCAAGAGGCTGTGCCGCGGCCGAGCGCCATGAGATGTTGCGTCTGTGGGAAAGCACAGATCCCCACTGCTGTTTTGCCTGTAGATAGGGCGCCAAGGCACCGTGAAGAGCAGCAACAGCTTTCAGGGCTGGGCCCTTCCTTGTGGGAGAAGGAGCCGGACGTTTGCCTTTTCGGCAAGAGGCTCTGCCGCGGACGAGCGCTATGGGATGTTGCGTCTCTGGGAAAGCACAGATCCCCACTGCTGTTGTGCCTGTAGATACGGCACCAAGGCACCGTGAAGAGCAGCAAAAGCTTTCAGGGCTGGGCCCTTCCTTGTGGGAGAAGGAGCCGGATGTTTGACTTTTCGGCAAGAGGCTCTGCCGCGGCTGAGCGCTATGGGATGTTGCGTCTCTGGGAAAGCACAGATCCCCACTGCTGTTGTGCCTGTAGATAGGGCGCCAAGGCACCGTGAAGAGCAGCAACAGCTTTCAGGGCTGGGCCCTTCCTTGTGGGAGAAGGAGCCGGACGGTTGCCTTTTCGGCAAGAGGCTGTGCCGCGGCCGAGCGCCATGAGATGTTGCGTCTGTGGGAAAGCACAGATCCCCACTGCTGTTTTGCCTGTAGATAGGGCGCCAAGGCACCGTGAAGAGCAGCAACAGCTTTCAGGGCTGGGCCCTTCCTTGTGGCAGAAGGAGCCGGACGTTTGCCTTTTCGGCAAGAGGCTCTGCCGCGGACGAGCGCTATGGGATGTTGCGTCTCTGGGAAAGCACAGATCCCCACTGCTGTTGTGCCTGTAGTTAGGGCACCAAGGCACCGTGAAGAGCAGCAACAGCTTTCAGGGCTGGGCCCTTCCTTGTGGGAGAAGGAGCCGGACGTTTGCCTTTTCGGCAAGAGGCTCTGCCGCGGACGAGCGCCATGAGATGTTGCGTCTCTGCGAAAGCACAGATGCCCACTGCTGTTGTGCCTGTAGATAGGGCGCCAAGGCACCGTGAAGAGCAGCAAGAGCTTTCAGGACTGGGCCCTTCCTTGTGGGAGAAGGAGCCGGATGTTTGCCTTTTCGGCAAGAGGCTCTGCCGCGGACGAGCGCCGTGAGATTTTGCGTCTCTGGGAAAGCACAGATCCCCAGTGCTGTTGTGCCTGTAGATAGGGCAGCAAGGCACCGTGAAGAGCAGCAACAGCTTTCAGGGCTGGGCCCTTCCTTGTGGGAGAAGGAGCCGGACGTTTGCCTTTTCGGCAAGAGGGTCTGCCGCGGACGAGCGCCGTGAGATGTTGCGTCTGTGGGAAAGCACAGATCCCCAGTGCTGTTGTGCCTGTAGATAGGGCACCAAGGCACCATGAAGAGCAGCAACAGCTTTCAGGGCTGGGCCCTTCCTTCTGGGAGAAGGAGCCGGATGTTTGCCTTTTCGGCAAGAGGCTCTGCAGCAGCCGAGCGCTGTGGGATGTTGCGTCTGTGGGAAAGCACAGATCCCCACTGCTGTTGTGCCTGTAGATAGGGCACCAAGGCACCGTGAAGAGCAGCAACAGCTTTCAGGGCTGGGCCCTTCCTTGTGGGAGAAGGAGCCGGATGTTTGCCTTTTCGGCAAGAGGCTCTGCCGCGCCCGAGCGCCGTGAGATGTTGCGTCTGTGGGAAAGCACAGATGCCCACTGCTGTTGTGCCTGTAGATAGGGCGCCAAGGCACCGTGAAGAGCAGCAACAGCTTTCAGGGCTGGGCTCTTCCTTGTGGGAGAAGGAGCCGGACGTTTGCCTTTTCGGCAAGAGGCTCTGCCGCGGACGAGCGCCGTGAGATGTTGCGTCTCTGGGAAAGCACAGATGCCCACTGCTGTTGTGCCTGTAGATAGGACACCAAGGGTAGGTGAAGAGCAGCAAGAGCTTTCAGGACTGGGCCCTTCCTTGTGGGAGAAGGAGCCGGACGTTTGCCTTTTTGGTAAGAGGCTGTGCCGCGGCCGAGAGCCATGAGATGTTGCGTCTGTGGGAAAGCACAGATCCCCAGTGCTGTTGTGCCTGTAGATACGGCACCAAGGCACCGTGAAGAGCAGCAACAGCTTTCAGGGCTGGGCCCTTCCTTGTGGGACAAGGAGCCGGACGTTTGCCTTTTCGGGAAAAGGCTGTGCCGCGGCCCGAGCGCCATGAGATGTTGCGTCTCTGGGAAAGCACAGATCCCCACTGCTGTTGTGCCTGTAGATAGGGCGCCAAGGCACCGTGAAGAGCAGCAAGAGCTTTCAGGACTGGGCCCTTCCTTGTGGGAGAAGGAGCCAGACGTTTGCCTTTTCGGCAAGAGGCTCTGCCGTGGACGAGCGCCGTGAGATTTTGCATCTGTGGGAAAGCACAGATCGCCACTGCTGTTGTGCATGTAGATAGGACACCAAGGCACTGTGAAGAGCAGCAACAGCTTTCAGGGCTGGGCCCTTCCTTGTGGGAGAAGGAGCCGGACGTTTGCCTTTTTGGCAAGAGGCTGTGCCGCGGCCGAGTGCCATGAGATGTTGCGTCTGTGGGAAAGCACAGATCCCCAGTGCTGTTGTGCCTGTAGATAGGGCACCAAGGCACCGTGAAGAGCAGCAACAGCTTTCAGGGCTGGGCCCTTCCTTGTGGGAGAAGGAGCCGGACGTTTGCCTTTTCGGCAAGAGGCTGTTCCGCGGCTGAGCGCCATGAGATGTTGCGTCTCTGGGAAAGCACAGATCCCCACTGCTGTTGTGCCTGTAGATAGGGCACCAAGGTACCGTGAAGAGCAGCAACAGCTGTCAGGGCTGGGCCCTTCCTTGTGGGAGAAGGAGCCGGACGTTTGCCTTTTCGGCAAGAGGCTCTGCCGCGGCTGAGTGCTATGGGATGTTGCGTCTCTGGGAAAGCACAGATCCCCACTGCTGTTGTGCCTGTAGATAGGGCGCCAAGGCACCGTGAAGAGCAGCAACAGCTTTCAGGGCTGGGCCCTTCCTTGTGGGAGAAGGAGCCAGATGTTTGACTTTTCGGCAAGAGGCTCTGCCGCGGACGAGCGCTATGGGATGTTGCGTCTCTGGGAAAGCACAGATCCCCACTGCTGTTGTGCCTGTAGATAGGGCGCCAAGGCACCGTGAAGAGCAGCAACAGGTTTCAGGGCTGGGCTCTTCCTTGTGGGAGAAGGAGCCGGACGTTTGCCTTTTCGGCAAGAGGCTCTGCCGCGGACAAGCGCCGTGAGATGTTGCGTCTCTGGGAAAGCACAGATGCCCACTGCTGTTGTGCCTGTAGATAGGACACCAAGGGTAGGTGAAGAGCAGCAAGAGCTTTCAGGACTGGGCCCTTCCTTGTGGGAGAAGGAGCCGGACGTTTGCCTTTTTGGTAAGAGGCTGTGCCGCGGCCGAGCGCCATGAGATGTTGCGTCTGTGGGAAAGCACAGATCCCCAGTGCTGTTGTGCCTGTAGATACGGCACCAAGGCACCGTGAAGAGCAGCAACAGCTTTCAGGGCTGGGCCCTTCCTTGTGGGAGAAGGAGCCGGACGTTTGCCTTTTCGGGAAAAGGCTGTGCCGCGGCCGAGCGCCATGAGATGTTGCGTCTCTGGGAAAGCACAGATCCCCACTGCTGTTGTGCCTGTAGATAGGGCGCCAAGGCACCGTGAAGAGCAGCAAGAGCTTTCAGGACTGGGCCCTTCCTTGTGGGAGAAGGAGCCGGACGTTTGCCTTTTCGGCAAGAGGCTCTGCCGTGGACGAGCGCCGTGAGATTTTGCGTCTGTGGGAAAGCACAGATCCCCACTGCTGTTGTGCCTGTAGATAGGACACCAAGGCACCGTGAAGAGCAGCAACAGCTTTCAGGGCTGGGCCCTTCCTTGTGGGAGAAGGAGCCGGACGTTTGCCTTTTTGGCAAGAGGCTGTGCCGCGGCCGAGCGCCATGAGATGTTGCGTCTGTGGGAAAGCACAGATCCCCAGTGCTGTTGTGCCTGTAGATAGGGTGCCAAGGCACCGTGAAGAGCAGCAACAGGTTTCAGGGCTGGGCTCTTCCTTGTGGGAGAAGGAGCCGGACGTTTGCCTTTTCGGCAAGAGGCTCTGCCGCGGACGAGCGCCGTGAGATGTTGCGTCTCTGGGAAAGCACAGATGCCCACTGCTGTTGTGCCTGTAGATAGGACGCCAAGGGTAGGTGAAGAGCAGCAAGAGCTTTCAGGACTGGGCCCTTCCTTGTGGGAGAAGGAGCCGGACATTTGCCTTTTTGGTAAGAGGCTGTGCCGCGGCCGAGCGCCATGAGATGTTGCGTCTGTGGGAACGCACAGATCCCCAGTGCTGTTGTGCCTGTAGATACGGCACCAAGGCACCGTGAAGAGCAGCAACAGCTTTCAGGGCTGGGCCCTTCCTTGTGGGAGAAGGAGCCGGACGTTTGCCTTTTCGGGAAAAGGCTGTGCCGCGGCCGAGCGCCATGAGATGTTGCGTCTCTGGGAAAGCACAGATCCCAACTGCTGTTGTGCCTGTAGATAGGGCGCCAAGGCACCGTGAAGAGCAGCAAGAGCTTTCAGGACTGGGCCCTTCCTTGTGGGAGAAGAAGCCGGACGTTTGCCTTTTCGGCAAGAGGCTCTGCCGTGGACGAGCGCCGTGAGATTTTGCGTCTGTGGGAAAGCACAGATCCCCACTGCTGTTGTGCATGTAGATAGGACACCAAGGCACCGTGAAGAGCAGCAACAGCTTTCAGGGCTGGGCCCTTCCTTGTGGGAGAAGGAGCCGGACGTTTGCCTTTTTGGCAAGAGGCTGTGCCGCGGCCGAGCGCCATGAGATGTTGCGTCTGTGGGAAAGCACAGATCCCCAGTGCTGTTGTGCCTGTAGATATGGCACCAAGGCACCGTGAAGAGCAGCAACAGCTTTCAGGGCTGGGCCCTTCCTTGTGGGAGAAGGAGCCGGACGTTTGCCTTTTCGGCAAGAGGCTGTGCCGCGGCTGAGCGCCATGAGATGTTGCGTCTCTGGGAAAGCACAGATCCCCACTGCTGTTGTGCCTGTAGATAGGGCACCAAGGTACCGTGAAGAGCAGCAACAGCTGTCAGGGCTGGGCCCTTCCTTGTGGGAGAAGGAGCCGGACGTTTGCCTTTTCGGCAAGAGGCTCTGCCGCGGCTGAGTGCTATGGGATGTTGCGTCTCTGGGAAAGCACAGATCCCCACTGCTGTTGTGCCTGTAGATAGGGCGCCAAGGCACCGTGAAGAGCAGCAACAGCTTTCAGGGCTGGGCCCTTCCTTGTGGGAGAAGGAGCCGGATGTTTGACTTTTCGGCAAGAGGCTCTGCCGCGGACGAGCGCTATGGGATGTTGCGTCTCTGGGAAAGCACAGATCCCCACTGCTGTTGTGCCTGTAGATAGGGCGCCAAGGCACCGTGAAGAGCAGCAACAGGTTTCAGGGCTGGGCTCTTCCTTGTGGGAGAAGGAGCCGGACGTTTGCCTTTTCGGCAAGAGGCTCTGCCGCGGACGAGCGCCGTGAGATGTTGCGTCTCTGGGAAAGCACAGATGCCCACTGCTGTTGTGCCTGTAGATAGGACACCAAGGGTAGGTGAAGAGCAGCAAGAGCTTTCAGGACTGGGCCCTTCCTTGTGGGAGAAGGAGCCGGACGTTTGCCTTTTTGGTAAGAGGCTGTGCCGCGGCCGAGCGCCATGAGATGTTGCGTCTGTGGGAAAGCACAGATCCCCAGTGCTGTTGTGCCTGTAGATACGGCACCAAGGCACCGTGAAGAGCAGCAACAGCTTTCAGGGCTGGGCCCTTCCTTGTGGGAGAAGGAGCCGGACGTTTGCCTTTTCGGGAAAAGGCTGTGCCGCGGCCGAGCGCCATGAGATGTTGCCTCTCTGGGAAAGCACAGATCCCCAGTGCTGTTGTGCCTGTAGATAGGGCGCCAAGGCACCGTGAAGAGCAGCAAGAGCTTTCAGGACTGGGCCCTTCCTTGTGGGAGAAGGAGCCGGACGTTTGCCTTTTCGGCAAGAGGCTCTGCCGTGGACGAGCGCCGTGAGATTTTGCGTCTGTGGGAAAGCACAGATCCCCACTGCTGTTGTGCATGTGGATAGGACACCAAGGCACCGTGAAGAGCAGCAACAGCTTTGAGGGCTGGGCCCTTCCTTGTGGGAGAAGGAGCCGGACGTTTGCCTTTTTGGCAAGAGGCTGTGCCGCGGCCGAGCGCCATGAGATGTTGCGTCTGTGGGAAAGCACAGATCCCCAGTGCTGTTGTACCTGTAGATAGGGCGCCAAGGCACCGTGAAGAGCAGCAACAGGTTTCAGGGCTGGGCTCTTCCTTGTGGGAGAAGGAGCCGGACGTTTGCCTTTTCGGCAAGAGGCTCTGCCGCGGACGAGCGCCGTGAGATGTTGCGTCTCTGGGAAAGCACAGATGCCCACTGCTGTTGTGCCTGTAGATAGGACACCAAGGGTAGGTGAAGAGCAGCAAGAGCTTTCAGGACTGGGCCCTTCCTTGTGGGAGAAGGAGCCGGACGTTTGCCTTTTTGGTAAGAGGCTGTGCCGCGGCCGAGCGCCATGAGATGTTGCGTCTGTGGGAAAGCACATATCCCCAGTGCTGTTGTGCCTGTAGATACGGCACCAAGGCACCGTGAAGAGCAGCAACAGCTTTGAGGGCTGGGCCCTTCCTTGTGGGAGAAGGAGCCGGAAGTTTGCCTTTTCGGGAAAAGGCTGTGCCGTGGACGAGCGCCATGAGATGTTGCGTCTCTGGGAAAGCACAGATCCCCACTGCTGTTGTGCCTGTAGATAGGGCGCCAAGGCACCGTGAAGAGCAGCAACAGCTTTCAGGACTGGGCCCTTCCTTGTGGGAGAAGGAGCCGGACGTTTGCCTTTTCGGCAAGAGGCTCTGCCGTGGACGAGCGCCGTGAGATTTTGCGTCTGTGGGAAAGCACAGATCCCCACTGCTGTTGTGCATGTAGATAGGACACCAAGGCACCGTGAAGAGCAGCAACAGCTTTCAGGGCTGGGCCCTTCCTTGTGGGAGAAGGAGCCGGACGTTTGCCTTTTTGGCAAGAGGCTGTGCCGCGGCCGAGCGCCATGAGATGTTGCGTCTGTGGGAAAGCACAGATCCCCACTGCTGTTGTGCCTGTAGATACGGCACCAAGGCACCGTGAAGAGCAGCAACAGCTTTGAGGGCTGGGCCCTTCCTTGTGGGAGAAGGAGCCGGACGTTTGCCTTTTCGGCAAGAGGCTGTGCCGCGGCTGAGCGCCATGAGATGTTGCGTCTCTGGGAAAGCACAGATCCCCACTGCTGTTGTGCCTGTAGATAGGGCACCAAGGTACCGTGAAGAGCAGCAACAGCTGTCAGGGCTGGGCCCTTCCTTGTGGGAGAAGGAGCCGGACGTTTGCCTTTTCGGCAAGAGGCTCTGCCGCGGCTGAGTGCTATGGGATGTTGCGTCTCTGGGAAAGCACAGATCCCCACTGCTGTTGTGCCTGTAGATAGGGCGCCAAGGCACCGTGAAGAGCAGCAACAGCTTTCAGGGCTGGGCCCTTCCTTGTGGGAGAAGGAGCCGGATGTTTGACTTTTCGGCAAGAGGCTCTGCCGCGGACGAGCGCTATGGGATGTTGCGTCTCTGGGAAAGCACAGATCCCCACTGCTGTTGTGCCTGTAGATAGGGCGCCAAGGCACCGTGAAGAGCAGCAACAGGTTTCAGGGCTGGGCTCTTCCTTGTGGGAGAAGGAGCCGGACGTTTGCCTTTTCGGCAAGAGGCTCTGCCGCGGACGAGCGCCGTGAGATGTTGCGTCTCTGGGAAAGCACAGATGCCCACTGCTGTTGTGCCTGTAGATAGGACACCAAGGGTAGGTGAAGAGCAGCAAGAGCTTTCAGGACTGGGCCCTTCCTTGTGGGAGAAGGAGCCGGACGTTTGCCTTTTTGGTAAGAGGCTGTGCCGCGGCCGAGCGCCATGAGATGTTGCGTCTGTGGGAAAGCACAGATCCCCAGTGCTGTTGTGCCTGTAGATACGGCACCAAGGCACCGTGAAGAGCAGCAACAGCTTTCAGGGCTGGGCCCTTCCTTGTGGGAGAAGGAGCCGGACGTTTGCCTTTTCGGGAAAAGGCTGTGCCGCGGCCGAGCGCCATGAGATGTTGCCTCTCTGGGAAAGCACAGATCCCCAGTGCTGTTGTGCCTGTAGATAGGGCGCCAAGGCACCGTGAAGAGCAGCAAGAGCTTTCAGGACTGGGCCCTTCCTTGTGGGAGAAGGAGCCGGACGTTTGCCTTTTCGGCAAGAGGCTCTGCCGTGGACGAGCGCCGTGAGATTTTGCGTCTGTGGGAAAGCACAGATCCCCACTGCTGTTGTGCATGTGGATAGGACACCAAGGCACCGTGAAGAGCAGCAACAGCTTTGAGGGCTGGGCCCTTCCTTGTGGGAGAAGGAGCCGGACGTTTGCCTTTTTGGCAAGAGGCTGTGCCGCGGCCGAGCGCCATGAGATGTTGCGTCTGTGGGAAAGCACAGATCCCCAGTGCTGTTGTACCTGTAGATAGGGCGCCAAGGCACCGTGAAGAGCAGCAACAGGTTTCAGGGCTGGGCTCTTCCTTGTGGGAGAAGGAGCCGGACGTTTGCCTTTTCGGCAAGAGGCTCTGCCGCGGACGAGCGCCGTGAGATGTTGCGTCTCTGGGAAAGCACAGATGCCCACTGCTGTTGTGCCTGTAGATAGGACACCAAGGGTAGGTGAAGAGCAGCAAGAGCTTTCAGGACTGGGCCCTTCCTTGTGGGAGAAGGAGCCGGACGTTTGCCTTTTTGGTAAGAGGCTGTGCCGCGGCCGAGCGCCATGAGATGTTGCGTCTGTGGGAAAGCACATATCCCCAGTGCTGTTGTGCCTGTAGATACGGCACCAAGGCACCGTGAAGAGCAGCAACAGCTTTGAGGGCTGGGCCCTTCCTTGTGGGAGAAGGAGCCGGAAGTTTGCCTTTTCGGGAAAAGGCTGTGCCGTGGACGAGCGCCATGAGATGTTGCGTCTCTGGGAAAGCACAGATCCCCACTGCTGTTGTGCCTGTAGATAGGGCGCCAAGGCACCGTGAAGAGCAGCAACAGCTTTCAGGACTGGGCCCTTCCTTGTGGGAGAAGGAGCCGGACGTTTGCCTTTTCGGCAAGAGGCTCTGCCGTGGACGAGCGCCGTGAGATTTTGCGTCTGTGGGAAAGCACAGATCCCCACTGCTGTTGTGCATGTAGATAGGACACCAAGGCACCGTGAAGAGCAGCAACAGCTTTCAGGGCTGGGCCCTTCCTTGTGGGAGAAGGAGCCGGACGTTTGCCTTTTTGGCAAGAGGCTGTGCCGCGGCCGAGCGCCATGAGATGTTGCGTCTGTGGGAAAGCACAGATCCCCACTGCTGTTGTGCCTGTAGATACGGCACCAAGGCACCGTGAAGAGCAGCAACAGCTTTGAGGGCTGGGCCCTTCCTTGTGGGAGAAGGAGCCGGACGTTTGCCTTTTCGGCAAGAGGCTGTGCCGCGGCTGAGCGCCATGAGATGTTGCGTCTCTGGGAAAGCACAGATCCCCACTGCTGTTGTGCCTGTAGATAGGGCACCAAGGTACGGTGAAGAGCAGCAACAGCTGTCAGGGCTGGGCCCTTCCTTGTGGGAGAAGGAGCCGGACGTTTGCCTTTTCGGCAAGAGGCTCTGCCGCGGCTGAGTGCTATGGGATGTTGCGTCTCTGGGAAAGCACAGATCCCCACTGCTGTTGTGCCTGTAGATAGGGCGCCAAGGCACCGTGAAGAGCAGCAACAGCTTTCAGGGCTGGGCCCTTCCTTGTGGGAGAAGGAGCCGGATGTTTGACTTTTCGGCAAGAGGCTCTGCCGCGGCTGAGCGCTATGGGATGTTGCATCTCTGGGAAAGCACAGATCCCCACTGCTGTTGTGCCTGTAGATAGGGCGCCAAGGCACCGTGAAGAGCAGCAACAGCTTTCAGGGCTGGGCCCTTCCTTGTGGGAGAAGGAGCCGGACGGTTGCCTTTTCGGCAAGAGGCTGTGCCGCGGCCGAGCGCCATGAGATGTTGCGTCTGTGGGAAAGCACAGATCCCCACTGCTGTTTTGCCTGTAGATAGGGCGCCAAGGCACCGTGAAGAGCAGCAACAGCTTTCAGGGCTGGGTCCTTCCTTGTGGGAGAAGGAGCCGGACGTTTGCCTTTTCGGCAAGAGGCTCTGCCGCGGACGAGCGCTATGGGATGTTGCGTCTCTGGGAAAGCACAGATCCCCACTGCTGTTGTGACTGTAGTTAGGGCACCAAGGCACCGTGAAGAGCAGCAACAGCTTTCAGGGCTGGGCCCTTCCTTGTGGGAGAAGGAGCCGGACGTTTGCCTTTTCGGCAAGAGGCTGTGCCGCGGACGAGCGCCATGAGATGTTGCGTCTCTGCGAAAGCACAGATGCCCACTGCTGTTGTGCCTGTAGATAGGGCGCCAAGGCACCGTGAAGAGCAGCAAGAGCTTTCAGGACTGGGCCCTTCCTTGTGGGAGAAGGAGCCGGATGTTTGCCTTTTCGGCAAGAGGCTCTGCCGCGGACGAGCGCCGTGAGATTTTGCGTCTCTGGGAAAGCACAGATCCCCAGTGCTGTTGTGCCTGTAGATAGGGCAGCACGGCACCGTGAAGAGCAGCAACAGCTTTCAGGGCTGGGCCCTTCCTTGTGGGAGAAGGAGCCGGACGTTTGCCTTTTCGGCAAGAGGCTGTGCCGCGGCCGAGCGCCATGAGATGTTGCGTCTGTGGGAAAGCACAGATCCCCACTGCTGTTGTGCCTGTGGATAGGGCACCAAGGCACCATGAAGAGCAGCAACAGCTTTCAGGGCTGGGCCCTTCCTTCTGGGAGAAGGAGCCGGATGTTTGCCTTTTCGGCAAGAGGCTCTGCAGCAGCCGAGCGCTGTGGGATGTTGCGTCTGTGGGAAAGCACAGATCCCCACTGCTGTTGTGCCTGTAGATAGGGCACCAAGGCACCGTGAAGAGCAGCAACAGCTTTCAGGGCTGGGCCCTTCCTTGTGGGAGAAGGAGCCGGACGTTTGCCTTTTCGGCAATAGGCTCTGCCGCGCCCGAGCGCCGTGAGATGTTGCGTCTGTGGGAAAGCACAGATCCCCACTGCTGTTGTGCCTGTAGATAGGGCGCCAAGGCACCGTGAAGAGCAGCAACAGGTTTCAGGGCTGGGCTCTTCCTTGTGGGAGAAGGAGCCGGACGTTTGCCTTTTCGGCAAGAGGCTCTGCCGCGGACGAGCGCCGTGAGATGTTGCGTCTCTGGGAAAGCACAGATGCCCACTGCTGTTGTGCCTGTAGACAGGACACCAAGGGTAGGTGAAGAGCAGCAAGAGCTTTCAGGACTGGGCCCTTCCTTGTGGGAGAAGGAGCCGGACGTTTGCCTTTTTGGTAACAGGCTGTGCCGCGGCCGAGCACCATGAGATGTTGCGTCTGTGGGAAAGCACAGATCCCCAGTGCTGTTGTGCCTGTAGATACGGCACCAAGGCACCGTGAAGAGCAGCAACAGCTTTCAGGGCTGGGCCCTTCCTTGTGGGAGAAGGAGCCGGACGTTTGCCTTTTCGGGAAAAGGCTGTGCCGCGGCCGAGCGCCATGAGATGTTGCGTCTCTGGGAAAGCACAGATCCCCACTGCTGTTGTGCCTGTAGATAGGGCGCCAAGGCACCGTGAAGAGCAGCAAGAGCTTTCAGGACTGGGCCCTTCCTTGTGGGAGAAGGAGCCGGACGTTTGCCTTTTCGGCAAGAGGCTCTGCCGTGGACGAGCGCCGTGAGATTTTGCGTCTGTGGGAAAGCACAGATCCCCACTGCTGTTGTGCATGTAGATAGGACACCAAGGCACCGTGAAGAGCAGCAACAGCTTTCAGGGCTGGGCCCTTCCTTGTGGGAGAAGGAGCCGGACGTTTGCCTTTTTGGCAAGAGGCTGTGCCGCGGCCGAGCGCCATGAGATGTTGCGTCTGTGGGAAAGCACAGATCCCCAGTGCTGTTGTGCCTGTAGATACGGCACCAAGGCACCGTGAAGAGCAGCAACAGCTTTCAGGGCTGGGCCCTTCCTTGTGGGAGAAGGAGCCGGACGTTTGCCTTTTCGGCAAGAGGCTGTGCCGCGGCTGAGCGCCATGAGATGTTGCGTCTCTGGGAAAGCACAGATCCCCACTGCTGTTGTGCCTGTAGATAGGGCACCAAGGTACCGTGAAGAGCAGCAACAGCTGTCAGGGCTGGGCCCTTCCTTGTGGGAGAAGGAGCCGGACGTTTGCCTTTTCGGCAAGAGGCTCTGCCGCGGCTGAGTGCTATGGGATGTTGCGTCTCTGGGAAAGCACAGATCCCCACTGCTGTTGTGCCTGTAGATAGGGCGCCAAGGCACCGTGAAGAGCAGCAACAGATTTCAGGGCTGGGCCCTTCCTTGTGGGAGAAGGAGCCGGATGTTTGA
Source organism: Harpia harpyja (assembly GCF_026419915.1). Classification (NCBI taxonomy): domain Eukaryota; kingdom Metazoa; phylum Chordata; class Aves; order Accipitriformes; family Accipitridae; genus Harpia; species Harpia harpyja. Next base: position 62,164 of record NW_026293236.1, on the reverse strand, counting down.
CTTTTCGGCAAGAGGCTCTGCCGCGGACGAGCGCTATGGGATGTTGCGTCTGTGGGAAAGCACAGATCCCCAGTGCTGTTGTGCCTGTAGATAGGGCGCCAAGGCACCGTGAAGAGCAGCAACAGGTTTCAGGGCTGGGCTCTTCCTTGTGGGAGAAGGAGCCGGACGTTTGCCTTTTCGGCAAGAGGCTCTGCCGCGGACGAGCGCCGTGAGATGTTGCGTCTCTGGGAAAGCACAGATGCCCACTGCTGTTGTGCCTGTAGATAGGACACCAAGGGTAGGTGAAGAGCAGCAAGAGCTTTCAGGACTGGGCCCTTCCTTGTGGGAGAAGGAGCCGGACGTTTGCCTTTTTGGTAAGAGGCTGTGCCGCGGCCGAGCGCCATGAGATGTTTCGTCTGTGGGAAAGCACAGATCCCCACTGCTGTTGTGCCTGTAGATACGGCACCAAGGCACCGTGAAGAGCAGCAACAGCTTTCAGGGCTGGGCCCTTCCTTGTGGGAGAAGGAGCCGGACGTTTGCCTTTTCGGGAAAAGGCTGTGCCGCGGCCGAGCGCCATGAGATGTTGCCTCTCTGGGAAAGCACAGATCCCCACTGCTGTTGTGCCTGTAGATAGGGCGCCAAGGCACCGTGAAGAGCAGCAAGAGCTTTCAGGACTGGGCCCTTCCTTGTGGGAGAAGGAGCCGGACGTTTGCCTTTTCGGCAAGAGGCTCTGCCGTGGACGAGCGCCGTGAGATTTTGCGTCTGTGGGAAAGCACAGATCCCCAGTGCTGTTGTGCCTGTAGATAGGGCGCCAAGGCACCGTGAAGAGCAGCAACAGGTTTCAGGGCTGGGCTCTTCCTTGTGGGAGAAGGAGCCGGACGTTTGCCTTTTCGGCAAGAGGCTCTGCCGCGGACGAGCGCCGTGAGATGTTGCGTCTCTGGGAAAGCACAGATGCCCACTGCTGTTGTGCCTGTAGATAGGACACCAAGGGTAGGTGAAGAGCAGCAAGAGCTTTCAGGACTGGGCCCTTCCTTGTGGGAGAAGGAGCCGGACGTTTGCCTTTTTGGTAAGAGGCTGTGCCGCGGCCGAGCGCCATGAGATGTTGCGTCTGTGGGAAAGCACATATCCCCAGTGCTGTTGTGCCTGTAGATACGGCACCAAGGCACCGTGAAGAGCAGCAACAGCTTTCAGGGCTGGGCCCTTCCTTGTGGGAGAAGGAGCCGGACGTTTGCCTTTTCGGGAAAAGGCTGTGCCGTGGACGAGCGCCATGAGATGTTGCGTCTCTGGGAAAGCACAGATCCCCACTGCTGTTGTGCCTGTAGATAGGGCGCCAAGGCACCGTGAAGAGCAGCAAGAGCTTTCAGGACTGGGCCCTTCCTTGTGGGAGAAGGAGCCGGACGTTTGCCTTTTCGGCAAGAGGCTCTGCCGTGGACGAGCGCCGTGAGATTTTGCGTCTGTGGGAAAGCACAGATCCCCACTGCTGTTGTGCATGTAGATAGGACACCAAGGCACCGTGAAGAGCAGCAACAGCTTTCAGGGCTGGGCCCTTCCTTGTGGGAGAAGGAGCCGGACGTTTGCCTTTTTGGCAAGAGGCTGTGCCGCGGCCGAGCGCCATGAGATGTTGCGTCTGTGGGAAAGCACAGATCCCCACTGCTGTTGTGCCTGTAGATACGGCACCAAGGCACCGTGAAGAGCAGCAACAGCTTTGAGGGCTGGGCCCTTCCTTGTGGGAGAAGGAGCCGGACGTTTGCCTTTTCGGCAAGAGGCTGTGCCGCGGCTGAGCGCCATGAGATGTTGCGTCTCTGGGAAAGCACAGATCCCCACTGCTGTTGTGCCTGTAGATAGGGCACCAAGGTACGGTGAAGAGCAGCAACAGCTGTCAGGGCTGGGCCCTTCCTTGTGGGAGAAGGAGCCGGACGTTTGCCTTTTCGGCAAGAGGCTCTGCCGCGGCTGAGTGCTATGGGATGTTGCGTCTCTGGGAAAGCACAGATCCCCACTGCTGTTGTGCCTGTAGATAGGGCGCCAAGGCACCGTGAAGAGCAGCAACAGCTTTCAGGGCTGGGCCCTTCCTTGTGGGAGAAGGAGCCGGATGTTTGACTTTTCGGCAAGAGGCTCTGCCGCGGCTGAGCGCTATGGGATGTTGCGTCTCTGGGAAAGCACAGATCCCCACTGCTGTTGTGCCTGTAGATAGGGCGCCAAGGCACCGTGAAGAGCAGCAACAGCTTTCAGGGCTGGGCCCTTCCTTGTGGGAGAAGGAGCCGGACGGTTGCCTTTTCGGCAAGAGGCTGTGCCGCGGCCGAGCGCCATGAGATGTTGCGTCTGTGGGAAAGCACAGATGCCCACTGCTGTTGTGCCTGTAGATAGGGCGCCAAGGCACCGTGAAGAGCAGCAACAGCTTTCAGGGCTGGGTCCTTCCTTGTGGGAGAAGGAGCCGGACGTTTGCCTTTTCGGCAAGAGGCTCTGCCGCGGACGAGCGCTATGGGATGTTGCGTCTCTGGGAAAGCACAGATCCCCACTGCTGTTGTGACTGTAGTTAGGGCACCAAGGCACCGTGAAGAGCAGCAACAGCTTTCAGGGCTGGGCCCTTCCTTGTGGGAGAAGGAGCCGGACGTTTGCCTTTTCGGCAAGAGGCTCTGCCGCGGACGAGCGCCATGAGATGTTGCGTCTCTGCGAAAGCACAGATGCCCACTGCTGTTGTGCCTGTAGATAGGGCGCCAAGGCACCGTGAAGAGCAGCAAGAGCTTTCAGGACTGGGCCCTTCCTTGTGGGAGAAGGAGCCGGACGTTTTCCTTTTCGGCAAGAGGCTCTGCCGCGGACGAGCGCCGTGAGATTTTGCGTCTCTGGGAAAGCACAGATCCCCAGTGCTGTTGTGCCTGTAGATAGGGCAGCACGGCACCGTGAAGAGCAGCAACAGCTTTCAGGGCTGGGCCCTTCCTTGTGGGAGAAGGAGCCGGACGTTTGCCTTTTCGGCAAGAGGCTGTGCCGCGGCCGAGCGCCATGAGATGTTGCGTCTGTGGGAAAGCACAGATCCCCACTGCTGTTGTGCCTGTGGATAGGGCACCAAGGCACCATGAAGAGCAGCAACAGCTTTCAGGGCTGGGCCCTTCCTTCTGGGAGAAGGAGCCGGATGTTTGCCTTTTCGGCAAGAGGCTCTGCAGCAGCCGAGCGCTGTGGGATGTTGCGTCTGTGGGAAAGCACAGATCCCCACTGCTGTTGTGCCTGTAGATAGGGCACCAAGGCACCGTGAAGAGCAGCAACAGCTTTCAGGGCTGGGCCCTTCCTTGTGGGAGAAGGAGCCGGACGTTTGCCTTTTCGGCAATAGGCTCTGCCGCGCCCGAGCGCCGTGAGATGTTGCGTCTGTGGGAAAGCACAGATCCCCACTGCTGTTGTGCCTGTAGATAGGGCGCCAAGGCACCGTGAAGAGCAGCAACAGGTTTCAGGGCTGGGCTCTTCCTTGTGGGAGAAGGAGCCGGACGTTTGCCTTTTCGGCAAGAGGCTCTGCCGCGGACGAGCGCCGTGAGATGTTGCGTCTCTGGGAAAGCACAGATGCCCACTGCTGTTGTGCCTGTAGACAGGACACCAAGGGTAGGTGAAGAGCAGCAAGAGCTTTCAGGACTGGGCCCTTCCTTGTGGGAGAAGGAGCCGGACGTTTGCCTTTTTGGTAACAGGCTGTGCCGCGGCCGAGCACCATGAGATGTTGCGTCTGTGGGAAAGCACAGATCCCCAGTGCTGTTGTGCCTGTAGATACGGCACCAAGGCACCGTGAAGAGCAGCAACAGCTTTCAGGGCTGGGCCCTTCCTTGTGGGAGAAGGAGCCGGACGTTTGCCTTTTCGGGAAAAGGCTGTGCCGCGGCCGAGCGCCATGAGATGTTGCGTCTGTGGAAAGCACAGATCCCCACTGCTGTTGTGCCTGTAGATACGGCACCAAGGCACCGTGAAGAGCAGCAACAGCTTTCAGGGCTGGGCCCTTCCTTGTGGGAGAAGGAGCCGGACGTTTGCCTTTTCGGGAAAAGGCTGTGCCGCGGCCGAGCGCCATGAGATGTTGCCTCTCTGGGAAAGCACAGATCCCCACTGCTGTTGTGCCTGTAGATAGGGCGCCAAGGCACCGTGAAGAGCAGCAAGAGCTTTCAGGACTGGGCCCTTCCTGTGGGAGAAGGAGCCGGACGTTTGCCTTTTCGGCAAGAGGCTCTGCCGTGGACGAGCGCCGTGAGATTTTGCGTCTGTGGGAAAGCACAGATCCCCACTGCTGTTGTGCATGTGGATAGGACACCAAGGCACCGTGAAGAGCAGCAACAGCTTTGAGGGCTGGGCCCTTCCTTGTGGAGAAGGAGCCGGACGTTTGCCTTTTTGGCAAGAGGCTGTGCCGCGGCCGAGCGCCATGAGATGTTGCGTCTGTGGGAAAGCACAGATCCCCAGTGCTGTTGTGCCTGTAGATAGGGCGCCAAGGCACCGTGAAGAGCAGCAACAGGTTTCAGGGCTGGGCTCTTCCTTGTGGGAGAAGGAGCCGGACGTTTGCCTTTCGGCAAGAGGCTCTGCCGCGGACGAGCGCCGTGAGATGTTGCGTCTCTGGGAAAGCACAGATGCCCACTGCTGTTGTGCCTGTAGATAGGACACCAAGGGTAGGTGAAGAGCAGCAAGAGCTTTCAGGACTGGGCCCTTCCTTGTGGGAGAAGGAGCCGGACGTTTGCCTTTTTGGTAAGAGGCTGTGCCGCGGCCGAGCGCCATGAGATGTTGCGTCTGTGGGAAAGCACATATCCCCAGTGCTGTTGTGCCTGTAGATACGGCACCAAGGCACCGTGAAGAGCAGCAACAGCTTTGAGGGGCTGGGCCCTTCCTTGTGGGAGAAGGAGCCGGAAGTTTGCCTTTTCGGGAAAAGGCTGTGCCGTGGACGAGCGCCATGAGATGTTGCGTCTCTGGGAAAGCACAGATCCCCACTGCTGTTGTGCCTGTAGATAGGGCCGCCAAGGCACCGTGAAGAGCAGCAACAGCTTTCAGGACTGGGCCCTTCCTTGTGGGAGAAGGAGCCGGACGTTTGCCTTTTCGGCAAGAGGCTCTGCCGTGGACGAGCGCCGTGAGATTTTGCGTCTGTGGGAAAGCACAGATCCCCACTGCTGTTGTGCATGTAGATAGGACACCAAGGCACCGTGAAGAGCAGCAACAGCTTTCAGGGCTGGGCCCTTCCTTGTGGGAGAAGGAGCCGGACGTTTGCCTTTTTGGCAAGAGGCTGTGCCGCGGCCGAGCGCCATGAGATGTTGCGTCTGTGGGAAGCACAGATCCCCACTGCTGTTGTGCTGTAGATACGGCACCAAGGCACCGTGAAGAGCAGCAACAGCTTTGAGGGCTGGGCCCTTCCTTGTGGGAGAAGGAGCCGGACGTTTGCCTTTTCGGCAAGAGGCTGTGCCGCGGCTGAGCGCCATGAGATGTTGCGTCTCTGGGAAAGCACAGATCCCCACTGCTGTTGTGCCTGTAGATAGGGCACCAAGGTACGGTGAAGAGCAGCAACAGCTGTCAGGGCTGGGCCCTTCCTTGTGGGAGAAGGAGCCGGACGTTTGCCTTTTCGGCAAGAGGCTCTGCCGCGGCTGAGTGCTATGGGATGTTGCGTCTCTGGGAAAGCACAGATCCCCACTGCTGTTGTGCCTGTAGATAGGGCGCCAAGGCACCGTGAAGAGCAGCAACAGCTTTCAGGGCTGGGCCCTTCCTTGTGGGAGAAGGAGCCGGATGTTTGACTTTTCGGCAAGAGCTCTGCGCGGCTGAGCGCTATGGGATGTTGCATCTCTGGGAAAGCACAGATCCCCACTGCTGTTGTGCCTGTAGATAGGGCGCCAAGGCACCGTGAAGAGCAGCAACAGCTTTCAGGGCTGGGCCCTTCCTTGTGGGAGAAGGAGCCGGACGGTTGCCTTTTCGGCAAGAGGCTGTGCCGCGGCCGAGCGCCATGAGATGTTGCGTCTGTGGGAAAGCACAGATCCCCACTGCTGTTTTGCCTGTAGATAGGGCGCCAAGGCACCGTGAAGAGCAGCAACAGCTTTCAGGGCTGGGTCCTTCCTTGTGGGAGAAGGAGCCGGACGTTTGCCTTTTCGGCAAGAGGCTCTGCCGCGGACGAGCGCTATGGGATGTTGCGTCTCTGGGAAAGCACAGATCCCCACTGCTGTTGTGACTGTAGTTAGGGCACCAAGGCACCGTGAAGAGCAGCAACAGCTTTCAGGGCTGGGCCCTTCCTTGTGGGAGAAGGAGCCGGACGTTTGCCTTTTCGGCAAGAGGCTGTGCCGCGGACGAGCGCCATGAGATGTTGCGTCTCTGCGAAAGCACAGATGCCCACTGCTGTTGTGCCTGTAGATAGGGCGCCAAGGCACCGTGAAGAGCAGCAAGAGCTTTCAGGACTGGGCCCTTCCTTGTGGGAGAAGGAGCCGGACGTTTGCCTTTTCGGCAAGAGGCTCTGCCGCGGACGAGCGCCGTGAGATTTTGCGTCTCTGGGAAAGCACAGATCCCCAGTGCTGTTGTGCCTGTAGATAGGGCAGCACGGCACCGTGAAGAGCAGCAACAGCTTTCAGGGCTGGGCCCTTCCTTGTGGGAGAAGGAGCCGGACGTTTGCCTTTCGGCAAGAGGCTGTGCCGCGGGCCGAGCGCCATGAGATGTTGCGTCTGTGGGAAAGCACAGATCCCCACTGCTGTTGTGCCTGTGGATAGGGCACCAAGGCACCATGAAGAGCAGCAACAGCTTTCAGGGCTGGGCCCTTCCTTCTGGGAGAAGGAGCCGGATGTTTGCCTTTTCGGCAAGAGGCTCTGCAGCAGCCGAGCGCTGTGGGATGTTGCGTCTGTGGGAAAGCACAGATCCCCACTGCTGTTGTGCCTGTAGATAGGGCACCAAGGCACCGTGAAGAGCAGCAACAGCTTTCAGGGCTGGGCCCTTCCTTGTGGGAGAAGGAGCCGGACGTTTGCCTTTTCGGCAATAGGCTCTGCCGCGCCCGAGCGCCGTGAGATGTTGCGTCTGTGGGAAAGCACAGATCCCCACTGCTGTTGTGCCTGTAGATAGGGCGCCAAGGCACCGTGAAGAGCAGCAACAGGTTTCAGGGCTGGGCTCTTCCTTGTGGGAGAAGGAGCCGGACGTTTGCCTTTTCGGCAAGAGGCTCTGCCGCGGACGAGCGCCGTGAGATGTTGCGTCTCTGGGAAAGCACAGATGCCCACTGCTGTTGTGCCTGTAGACAGGACACCAAGGGTAGGTGAAGAGCAGCAAGAGCTTTCAGGACTGGGCCCTTCCTTGTGGGAGAAGGAGCCGGACGTTTGCCTTTTTGGTAACAGGCTGTGCCGCGGCCGAGCACCATGAGATGTTGCGTCTGTGGGAAAGCACAGATCCCCAGTGCTGTTGTGCCTGTAGATACGGCACCAAGGCACCGTGAAGAGCAGCAACAGCTTTCAGGGCTGGGCCCTTCCTTGTGGGAGAAGGAGCCGGACGTTTGCCTTTTCGGGAAAAGGCTGTGCCGCGGCCGAGCGCCATGAGATGTTGCGTCTCTGGGAAAGCACAGATCCCCACTGCTGTTGTGCCTGTAGATAGGGCGCCAAGGCACCGTGAAGAGCAGCAAGAGCTTTCAGGACTGGGCCCTTCCTTGTGGGAGAAGGAGCCGGACGTTTGCCTTTTCGGCAAGAGGCTCTGCCGTGGACGAGCGCCGTGAGATTTTGCGTCTGTGGGAAAGCACAGATCCCCACTGCTGTTGTGCATGTAGATAGGACACCAAGGCACCGTGAAGAGCAGCAACAGCTTTCAGGGCTGGGCCCTTCCTTGTGGGAGAAGGAGCCGGACGTTTGCCTTTTTGGCAAGAGGCTGTGCCGCGGGCCGAGCGCCATGAGATGTTGCGTCTGTGGGAAAGCACAGATCCCCAGTGCTGTTGTGCCTGTAGATACGGCACCAAGGCACCGTGAAGAGCAGCAACAGCTTTCAGGGCTGGGCCCTTCCTTGTGGGAGAAGGAGCCGGACGTTTGCCTTTTCGGCAAGAGGCTGTGCCGCGGCTGAGCGCCATGAGATGTTGCGTCTCTGGGAAAGCACAGATCCCCACTGCTGTTGTGCCTGTAGATAGGGCACCAAGGTACCGTGAAGAGCAGCAACAGCTGTCAGGGCTGGGCCCTTCCTTGTGGGAGAAGGAGCCGGACGTTTGCCTTTTCGGCAAGAGGCTCTGCCGCGGCTGAGTGCTATGGGATGTTGCGTCTCTGGGAAAGCACAGATCCCCACTGCTGTTGTGCCTGTAGATAGGGCGCCAAGGCACCGTGAAGAGCAGCAACAGCTTTCAGGGCTGGGCCCTTCCTTGTGGGAGAAGGAGCCGGATGTTTGACTTTTCGGCAAGAGGCTCTGCCGCGGACGAGCGCTATGGGATGTTGCGTCTCTGGGAAAGCACAGATCCCCACTGCTGTTGTGCCTGTAGTTAGGGCACCAAGGCACCGTGAAGAGCAGCAACAGCTTTCAGGGCTGGGCCCTTCCTTGTGGGAGAAGGAGCCAGACGGTTGCCTTTTCGGCAAGAGGCTGTGCCTCGGACGAGCGCCGTGAGATGTTGCGTCTGTGGGAAAGCACAGATCCCCACTGCTGTTGTGCCTGTAGATAGGGCGCCAAGGCACCGTGAAGAGCAGCAACAGCTTTCAGGGCTGGGCCCTTCCTTGTGGGAGAAGGAGCCGGACGGTTGCCTTTTCGGCAAGAGGCTGTGCCGCGGACGAGCGCCATGAGATGTTGCGTCTCTGCGAAAGCACAGATGCCCACTGCTGTTGTGCCTGTAGATAGGGCGCCAAGGCACCGTGAAGAGCAGCAAGAGCTTTCAGGACTGGGCCCTTCCTTGTGGGAGAAGGAGCCGGACGTTTGCCTTTTCGGCAAGAGGCTCTCCCGCGGCTGAGCGCCGTGAGATGTTGCGTCTGTGGGAAAGCACAGATGCCCAGTGCTGTTGTGCCTGTAGATACGGCACCAAGGCACCGTGAAGAGCAGCAACAGCTTTCAGGGCTGGGCCCTTCCTTGTGGGAGAAGGAGCCGGACGTTTGCCTTTTTGGCAAGAGGCTGTGCCGCGGCCGAGCGCCATGAGATGTTGCGTCTGTGGGAAAGCACAGATGCCCAGTGCTGTTGTGCCTGTAGATACGGCACCAAGGCACCGTGAAGAGCAGCAACAGCTTTCAGGGCTGGGCCCTTCCTTGTGGGAGAAGGAGCCGGACGTTTGCCTTTTCGGCAAAAGGCTGTGCCGCGGCTGAACGCCATGAGATGTTGCGTCTCTGGGAAAGCACAGATCCCCACTGCTGTTGTGCCTGTAGATAGGGCACCAAGGTACCGTGAAGAGCAGCAAGAGCTTTCAGGGCTGGGCCCTTCCTTGTGGGAGAAGGAGCCGGACGTTTGCCTTTTCGGCAAGAGGCTCTGCCGCGGCTGAGTGCTATGGGATGTTGCGTCTCTGGGAAAGCACAGATCCCCACTGCTGTTGTGCCTGTAGATAGGGCGCCAAGGCACCGTGAAGAGCAGCAAGAGCTTTCAGGGCTGGGCCCTTCCTTGTGGGAGAAGGAGCCGGACGGTTGCCTTTTCGGCAAGAGGCTCTGCCGCGGACGAGCGCTATGGGATGTTGCGTCTCTGGGAAAGCACAGATCCCCACTGCTGTTGTGCCTGTAGATAGGGCGCCAAGGCACCGTGAAGAGCAGCAACAGCTTTCAGGGCTGGGCCCTTCCTTGTGGGAGAAGGAGCCGGACGGTTGCCTTTTCGGCAAGAGGCTGTGCCGCGGCCGAGCGCCATGAGATGTTGCGTCTCTGGGAAAGCACAGATCCCCACTGCTGTTGTGCCTGTAGATAGGGCGCCAAGGCACCGTGAAGAGCAGCAAGAGCTTTCAGGACTGGGCCCTTCCTTGTGGGAGAAGGAGCCGGACGTTTGCCTTTTCGGCAAGAGGCTCTGCCGTGGACAAGCGCCGTGAGATTTTGCGTCTGTGGGAAAGCACAGATCCCCACTGCTGTTGTGCATGTAGATAGGACACCAAGGCACCGTGAAGAGCAGCAACAGCTTTCAGGGCTGGGCCCTTCCTTGTGGGAGAAGGAGCCGGACGTTTGCCTTTTTGGCAAGAGGTTGTGCCGCGGCCGAGCGCCATGAGATGTTGCGTCTGTGGGAAAGCACAGATCCCCAGTGCTGTTGTGCCTGTAGATACGGCACCAAGGCACCGTGAAGAGCAGCAACAGCTTTCAGGGCTGGGCCCTTCCTTGTGGGAGAAGGAGCCGGACGTTTGCCTTTTCGGCAAGAGGCTGTGCCGCGGCTGAGCGCCATGAGATGTTGCGTCTCTGGGAAAGCACAGATCCCCACTGCTGTTGTGCCTGTAGATAGGGCGCCAAGGCACCGTGAAGAGCAGCAACAGCTTTCAGGGCTGGGCCCTTCCTTGTGGGAGAAGGAGCCTGATGTTTGACTTTTCGGCAAGAGGCTCTGCCGTGGCTGAGCGCTATGGGATGTTGCGTCTCTGGGAAAGCACAGATCCCCACTGCTGTTGTGCCTGTAGATAGGGCGCCAAGGCACCGTGAAGAGCAGCAACAGCTTTCAGGGCTGGGCCCTTCCTTGTGGGAGAAGGAGCCGGACGGTTGCCTTTTCGGCAAGAGGCTCTGCCGCGGACGAGCGCCGTGAGATGTTGTGTCTCTGGGAAAGCACAGATCCCTACTGCTGTTGTGCCTGTGGATAGGGCACCAAGGCACCGTGAAGAGCAGCAACAGCTTTCAGGGCTGGGCCCTTCCTTGTGGGAGAAGGAGCCGGACGTTTGCCTTTTCGGCAATAGGCTCTGCCGCGCCCGAGCGCCGTGAGATGTTGCGTCTGTGGGAAAGCACAGATCCCCACTGCTGTTGTGCCTGTAGATAGGGCGCCAAGGCACCGTGAAGAGCAGCAACAGGTTTCAGGGCTGGGCTCTTCCTTGTGGGAGAAGGAGCCGGACGTTTGCCTTTTCGGCAAGAGGCTCTGCCGCGGACGAGCGCCGTGAGATGTTGCGTCTGTGGGAAAGCACAGATCCCCACTGCTGTTGTGCCTGTAGATACGGCACCAAGGCACCGTGAAGAGCAGCAACAGCTTTGAGGGCTGGGCCCTTCCTTGTGGGAGAAGGAGCCGGACGTTTGCCTTTTCGGCAAGAGGCTGTGCCGCGGCTGAGCGCCATGAGATGTTGCGTCTCTGGGAAAGCACAGATCCCCACTGCTGTTGTGCCTGTAGATAGGGCACCAAGGTACGGTGAAGAGCAGCAACAGCTGTCAGGGCTGGGCCCTTCCTTGTGGGAGAAGGAGCCGGACGTTTGCCTTTTCGGCAAGAGGCTCTGCCGCGGCTGAGTGCTATGGGATGTTGCGTCTCTGGGAAAGCACAGATCCCCACTGCTGTTGTGCCTGTAGATAGGGCGCCAAGGCACCGTGAAGAGCAGCAACAGCTTTCAGGGCTGGGCCCTTCCTTGTGGGAGAAGGAGCCGGATGTTTGACTTTTCGGCAAGAGGCTCTGCCGCGGCTGAGCGCTATGGGATGTTGCGTCTCTGGGAAAGCACAGATCCCCACTGCTGTTGTGCCTGTAGATAGGGCGCCAAGGCACCGTGAAGAGCAGCAACAGCTTTCAGGGCTGGGCCCTTCCTTGTGGGAGAAGGAGCCGGACGGTTGCCTTTTCGGCAAGAGGCTGTGCCGCGGCCGAGCGCCATGAGATGTTGCGTCTGTGGGAAAGCACAGATCCCCACTGCTGTTTTGCCTGTAGATAGGGCGCCAAGGCACCGTGAAGAGCAGCAACAGCTTTCAGGGCTGGGTCCTTCCTTGTGGGAGAAGGAGCCGGACGTTTGCCTTTTCGGCAAGAGGCTCTGCCGCGGACGAGCGCTATGGGATGTTGCGTCTCTGGGAAAGCACAGATCCCCACTGCTGTTGTGACTGTAGTTAGGGCACCAAGGCACCGTGAAGAGCAGCAACAGCTTTCAGGGCTGGGCCCTTCCTTGTGGGAGAAGGAGCCGGACGTTTGCCTTTTCGGCAAGAGGCTCTGCCGCGGACGAGCGCCATGAGATGTTGCGTCTCTGCGAAAGCACAGATGCCCACTGCTGTTGTGCCTGTAGATAGGGCGCCAAGGCACCGTGAAGAGCAGCAAGAGCTTTCAGGACTGGGCCCTTCCTTGTGGGAGAAGCAGCCGGATGTTTGCCTTTTCGGCAAGAGGCTCTGCCGCGGACGAGCGCCGTGAGATTTTGCGTCTCTGGGAAAGCACAGATCCCCAGTGCTGTTGTGCCTGTAGATAGGGCAGCACGGCACCGTGAAGAGCAGCAACAGCTTTCAGGGCTGGGCCCTTCCTTGTGGGAGAAGGAGCCGGACGTTTGCCTTTTCGGCAAGAGGCTGTGCCGCGGCCGAGCGCCATGAGATGTTGCGTCTGTGGGAAAGCACAGATCCCCACTGCTGTTGTGCCTGTGGATAGGGCACCAAGGCACCATGAAGAGCAGCAACAGCTTTCAGGGCTGGGCCCTTCCTTCTGGGAGAAGGAGCCGGATGTTTGCCTTTTCGGCAAGAGGCTCTGCAGCAGCCGAGCGCTGTGGGATGTTGCGTCTGTGGGAAAGCACAGATCCCCACTGCTGTTGTGCCTGTAGATAGGGCACCAAGGCACCGTGAAGAGCAGCAACAGCTTTCAGGGCTGGGCCCTTCCTTGTGGGAGAAGGAGCCGGACGTTTGCCTTTTCGGCAATAGGCTCTGCCGCGCCCGAGCGCCGTGAGATGTTGCGTCTGTGGGAAAGCACAGATCCCCACTGCTGTTGTGCCTGTAGATAGGGCGCCAAGGCACCGTGAAGAGCAGCAACAGGTTTCAGGGCTGGGCTCTTCCTTGTGGGAGAAGGAGCCGGACGTTTGCCTTTTCGGCAAGAGGCTCTGCCGCGGACGAGCGCCGTGAGATGTTGCGTCTCTGGGAAAGCACAGATGCCCACTGCTGTTGTGCCTGTAGACAGGACACCAAGGGTAGGTGAAGAGCAGCAAGAGCTTTCAGGACTGGGCCCTTCCTTGTGGGAGAAGGAGCCGGACGTTTGCCTTTTTGGTAACAGGCTGTGCCGCGGCCGAGCACCATGAGATGTTGCGTCTGTGGGAAAGCACAGATCCCCAGTGCTGTTGTGCCTGTAGATACGGCACCAAGGCACCGTGAAGAGCAGCAACAGCTTTCAGGGCTGGGCCCTTCCTTGTGGGAGAAGGAGCCGGACGTTTGCCTTTTCGGGAAAAGGCTGTGCCGCGGCCGAGCGCCATGAGATGTTGCCTCTCTGGGAAAGCACAGATCCCCACTGCTGTTGTGCCTGTAGATAGGGCGCCAAGGCACCGTGAAGAGCAGCAAGAGCTTTCAGGACTGGGCCCTTCCTTGTGGGAGAAGGAGCCGGACGTTTGCCTTTTCGGCAAGAGGCTCTGCCGTGGACGAGCGCCGTGAGATTTTGCGTCTGTGGGAAAGCACAGATCCCCACTGCTGTTGTGCATGTAGATAGGACACCAAGGCACCGTGAAGAGCAGCAACAGCTTTCAGGGCTGGGCCCTTCCTTGTGGGAGAAGGAGCCGGACGTTTGCCTTTTCGGCAAGAGGCTGTGCCGCGGCCGAGCGCCATGAGATGTTGCGTCTGTGGGAAAGCACAGATCCCCAGTGATGTTGTGCCTGTAGATACGGCACCAAGGCACCGTGAAGAGCAGCAACAGCTTTCAGGGCTGGGCCCTTCCTTGTGGGAGAAGGAGCCGGACGTTTGCCTTTTCGGCAAGAGGCTGTGCCGCGGCTGAGCGCCATGAGATGTTGCGTCTCTGGGAAAGCACAGATCCCCACTGCTGTTGTGCCTGTAGATAGGGCACCAAGGTACCGTGAAGAGCAGCAACAGCTGTCAGGGCTGGGCCCTTCCTTGTGGGAGAAGGAGCCGGACGTTTGCCTTTTCGGCAAGAGGCTCTGCCGCGGCTGAGTGCTATGGGATGTTGCGTCTCTGGGAAAGCACAGATCCCCACTGCTGTTGTGCCTGTAGATAGGGCGCCAAGGCACCGTGAAGAGCAGCAACAGCTTTCAGGGCTGGGCCCTTCCTTGTGGGAGAAGGAGCCGGATGTTTGACTTTTCGGCAAGAGGCTCTGCCGCGGACGAGCGCTATGGGATGTTGCGTCTCTGGGAAAGCACAGATCCCCACTGCTGTTGTGCCTGTAGTTAGGGCACCAAGGCACCGTGAAGAGCAGCAACAGCTTTCAGGGCTGGGCCCTTCCTTGTGGGAGAAGGAGCCAGACGGTTGCCTTTTCGGCAAGAGGCTGTGCCTCGGACGAGCGCCGTGAGATGTTGCGTCTGTGGGAAAGCACAGATCCCCACTGCTGTTGTGCCTGTAGATAGGGCGCCAAGGCACCGTGAAGAGCAGCAACAGCTTTCAGGGCTGGGCCCTTCCTTGTGGGAGAAGGAGCCGGACGGTTGCCTTTTCGGCAAGAGGCTGTGCCGCGGACGAGCGCCATGAGATGTTGCGTCTCTGCGAAAGCACAGTTGCCCACTGCTGTTGTGCCTGTAGATAGGGCGCCAAGGCACCGTGAAGAGCAGCAAGAGCTTTCAGGACTGGGCCCTTCCTTGTGGGAGAAGGAGCCGGACGTTTGCCTTTTCGGCAAGAGGCTCTCCCGCGGCTGAGCGCCGTGAGATGTTGCGTCTGTGGGAAAGCACAGATGCCCAGTGCTGTTGTGCCTGTAGATACGGCACCAAGGCACCGTGAAGAGCAGCAACAGCTTTCAGGGCTGGGCCCTTCCTTGTGGGAGAAGGAGCCGGACGTTTGCCTTTTCGGCAAAAGGCTGTGCCGCGGCTGAACGCCATGAGATGTTGCGTCTCTGGGAAAGCACAGATCCCCACTGCTGTTGTGCCTGTAGATAGGGCACCAAGGTACCGTGAAGAGCAGCAAGAGCTTTCAGGGCTGGGCCCTTCCTTGTGGGAGAAGGAGCCGGACGTTTGCCTTTTCGGCAAGAGGCTCTGCCGCGGCTGAGTGCTATGGGATGTTGCGTCTCTGGGAAAGCACAGATCCCCACTGCTGTTGTGCCTGTAGATAGGGCGCCAAGGCACCGTGAAGAGCAGCAAGAGCTTTCAGGGCTGGGCCCTTCCTTGTGGGAGAAGGAGCCGGACGGTTGCCTTTTCGGCAAGAGGCTCTGCCGCGGACGAGCGCTATGGGATGTTGCGTCTCTGGGAAAGCACAGATCCCCACTGCTGTTGTGCCTGTAGATAGGGCGCCAAGGCACCGTGAAGAGCAGCAACAGCTTTCAGGGCTGGGCCCTTCCTTGTGGGAGAAGGAGCCGGACGGTTGCCTTTTCGGCAAGAGGCTGTGCCGCGGCCGAGCGCCATGAGATGTTGCGTCTCTGGGAAAGCACAGATCCCCACTGCTGTTGTGCCTGTAGATAGGGCGCCAAGGCACCGTGAAGAGCAGCAAGAGCTTTCAGGACTGGGCCCTTCCTTGTGGGAGAAGGAGCCGGACGTTTGCCTTTTCGGCAAGAGGCTCTGCCGTGGACAAGCGCCGTGAGATTTTGCGTCTGTGGGAAAGCACAGATCCCCACTGCTGTTGTGCATGTAGATAGGACACCAAGGCACCGTGAAGAGCAGCAACAGCTTTCAGGGCTGGGCCCTTCCTTGTGGGAGAAGGAGCCGGACGTTTGCCTTTTTGGCAAGAGGTTGTGCCGCGGCCGAGCGCCATGAGATGTTGCGTCTGTGGGAAAGCACAGATCCCCAGTGCTGTTGTGCCTGTAGATACGGCACCAAGGCACCGTGAAGAGCAGCAACAGCTTTGAGGGCTGGGCCCTTCCTTGTGGGAGAAGGAGCCGGACGTTTGCCTTTTCGGCAAGAGGCTGTGCCGCGGCTGAGCGCCATGAGATGTTGCGTCTCTGGGAAAGCACAGATCCCCACTGCTGTTGTGCCTGTAGATAGGGCGCCAAGGCACCGTGAAGAGCAGCAACAGCTTTCAGGGCTGGGCCCTTCCTTGTGGGAGAAGGAGCCTGATGTTTGACTTTTCGGCAAGAGGCTCTGCCGTGGCTGAGCGCTATGGGATGTTGCGTCTCTGGGAAAGCACAGATCCCCACTGCTGTTGTGCCTGTAGATAGGGCGCCAAGGCACCGTGAAGAGCAGCAACAGCTTTCAGGGCTGGGCCCTTCCTTGTGGGAGAAGGAGCCGGACGGTTGCCTTTTCGGCAAGAGGCTCTGCCGCGGACGAGCGCCGTGAGATGTTGTGTCTCTGGGAAAGCACAGATCCCTACTGCTGTTGTGCCTGTGGATAGGGCACCAAGGCACCGTGAAGAGCAGCAACAGCTTTCAGGGCTGGGCCCTTCCTTGTGGGAGAAGGAGCCGGACGTTTGCCTTTTCGGCAATAGGCTCTGCCGCGCCCGAGCGCCGTGAGATGTTGCGTCTGTGGGAAAGCACAGATCCCCACTGCTGTTGTGCCTGTAGATAGGGCGCCAAGGCACCGTGAAGAGCAGCAACAGGTTTCAGGGCTGGGCTCTTCCTTGTGGGAGAAGGAGCCGGACGTTTGCCTTTTCGGCAAGAGGCTCTGCCGCGGACGAGCGCCGTGAGATGTTGCGTCTCTGGGAAAGCACAGATCCCCACTGCTGTTGTGCCTGTAGATAGGGCACCAAGGCACCGTGAAGAGCAGCAACAGCTTTCAGGGCTGGGCCCTTCCTTGTGGGAGAAGGAGCCGGATGTTTGACTTTTCGGCAAGAGGCTCTGCCGCGGCTGAGCGCTATGGGATGTTGCGTCTCTGGGAAAGCACAGATCCCCACTGCTGTTGTGCCTGTAGATAGGGCGCCAAGGCACCGTGAAGAGCAGCAACAGCTTTCAGGGCTGGGCCCTTCCTTGTGGGAGAAGGAGCCGGACGGTTGCCTTTTCGGCAAGAGGCTCTGCCGCGGACGAGCGCCGTGAGATGTTGCGTCTGTGGGAAAGCACAGATCCCCACTGCTGTTGTGCATGTAGATAGGACACCAAGGCACCGTGAAGAGCAGCAACAGCTTTCAGGGCTGGGCCCTTCCTTGTGGGAGAAGGAGCCGGACGTTTGCCTTTTCGGGAAAAGGCTGTGCCGCGGCCGAGCGCCGTGAGATGTTGCGTCTCTGGGAAAGCACAGATCCCCACTGCTGTTGTGCCTGTAGATAGGGCGCCAAGGCACCGTGAAGAGCAGCAAGAGCTTTCAGGACTGGGCCCTTCCTTGTGGGAGAAGGAGCCGGACGTTTGCCTTTTCGGCAAGAGGCTCTGCCGCGGACGAGCGCCATGAGATGTTGCGTCTCTGCGAAAGCACAGATGCCCACTGCTGTTGTGCCTGTAGATAGGGCGCCAAGGCACCGTGAAGAGCAGCAAGAGCTTTCAGGACTGGGCCCTTCCTTGTGGGAGAAGGAGCCGGATGTTTGCCTTTTCGGCAAGAGGCTCTGCCGCGGACGAGCGCCGTGAGATTTTGCGTCTCTGGGAAAGCACAGATCCCCAGTGCTGTTGTGCCTGTAGATAGGGCAGCACGGCACCGTGAAGAGCAGCAACAGCTTTCAGGGCTGGGCCCTTCCTTGTGGGAGAAGGAGCCGGACGTTTGCCTTTTCGGCAAGAGGCTGTGCCGCGGCCGAGCGCCATGAGATGTTGCGTCTGTGGGAAAGCACAGATCCCCACTGCTGTTGTGCCTGTGGATAGGGCACCAAGGCACCATGAAGAGCAGCAACAGCTTTCAGGGCTGGGCCCTTCCTTCTGGGAGAAGGAGCCGGATGTTTGCCTTTTCGGCAAGAGGCTCTGCAGCAGCCGAGCGCTGTGGGATGTTGCGTCTGTGGGAAAGCACAGATCCCCACTGCTGTTGTGCCTGTAGATAGGGCGCCAAGGCACCGTGAAGAGCAGCAACAGGTTTCAGGGCTGGGCTCTTCCTTGTGGGAGAAGGAGCCGGACGTTTGCCTTTTCGGCAAGAGGCTCTGCCGCGGACGAGCGCCGTGAGATGTTGCGTCTCTGGGAAAGCACAGATGCCCACTGCTGTTGTGCCTGTAGACAGGACACCAAGGGTAGGTGAAGAGCAGCAAGAGCTTTCAGGACTGGGCCCTTCCTTGTGGGAGAAGGAGCCGGACGTTTGCCTTTTTGGTAACAGGCTGTGCCGCGGCCGAGCACCATGAGATGTTGCGTCTGTGGGAAAGCACAGATCCCCAGTGCTGTTGTGCCTGTAGATACGGCACCAAGGCACCGTGAAGAGCAGCAACAGCTTTCAGGGCTGGGCCCTTCCTTGTGGGAGAAGGAGCCGGACGTTTGCCTTTTCGGGAAAAGGCTGTGCCGCGGCCGAGCGCCATGAGATGTTGCGTCTCTGGGAAAGCACAGATCCCCACTGCTGTTGTGCCTGTAGATAGGGCGCCAAGGCACCGTGAAGAGCAGCAAGAGCTTTCAGGACTGGGCCCTTCCTTGTGGGAGAAGGAGCCGGACGTTTGCCTTTTCGGCAAGAGGCTCTGCCGTGGACGAGCGCCGTGAGATTTTGCGTCTGTGGGAAAGCACAGATCCCCACTGCTGTTGTGCATGTAGATAGGACACCAAGGCACCGTGAAGAGCAGCAACAGCTTTCAGGGCTGGGCCCTTCCTTGTGGGAGAAGGAGCCGGACGTTTGCCTTTTTGGCAAGAGGCTGTGCCGCGGCCGAGCGCCATGAGATGTTGCGTCTGTGGGAAAGCACAGATCCCCAGTGCTGTTGTGCCTGTAGATACGGCACCAAGGCACCGTGAAGAGCAGCAACAGCTTTCAGGGCTGGGCCCTTCCTTGTGGGAGAAGGAGCCGGACGTTTGCCTTTTCGGCAAGAGGCTGTGCCGCGGCTGAGCGCCATGAGATGTTGCGTCTCTGGGAAAGCACAGATCCCCACTGCTGTTGTGCCTGTAGATAGGGCACCAAGGTACCGTGAAGAGCAGCAACAGCTGTCAGGGCTGGGCCCTTCCTTGTGGGAGAAGGAGCCGGACGTTTGCCTTTTCGGCAAGAGGCTCTGCCGCGGCTGAGTGCTATGGGATGTTGCGTCTCTGGGAAAGCACAGATCCCCACTGCTGTTGTGCCTGTAGTTAGGGCACCAAGGCACCGTGAAGAGCAGCAACAGCTTTCAGGGCTGGGCCCTTCCTTGTGGGAGAAGGAGCCAGACGGTTGCCTTTTCGGCAAGAGGCTGTGCCTCGGACGAGCGCCGTGAGATGTTGCGTCTGTGGGAAAGCACAGATCCCCACTGCTGTTGTGCCTGTAGATAGGGCGCCAAGGCACCGTGAAGAGCAGCAACAGCTTTCAGGGCTGGGCCCTTCCTTGTGGGAGAAGGAGCCGGACGGTTGCCTTTTCGGCAAGAGGCTGTGCCGCGGACGAGCGCCATGAGATGTTGCGTCTCTGCGAAAGCACAGATGCCCACTGCTGTTGTGCCTGTAGATAGGGCGCCAAGGCACCGTGAAGAGCAGCAAGAGCTTTCAGGACTGGGCCCTTCCTTGTGGGAGAAGGAGCCGGACGTTTGCCTTTTCGGCAAGAGGCTCTCCCGCGGCTGAGCGCCGTGAGATGTTGCGTCTGTGGGAAAGCACAGATGCCCAGTGCTGTTGTGCCTGTAGATACGGCACCAAGGCACCGTGAAGAGCAGCAACAGCTTTCAGGGCTGGGCCCTTCCTTGTGGGAGAAGGAGCCGGACGTTTGCCTTTTTGGCAAGAGGCTGTGCCGCGGCCGAGCGCCATGAGATGTTGCGTCTGTGGGAAAGCACAGATGCCCAGTGCTGTTGTGCCTGTAGATACGGCACCAAGGCACCGTGAAGAGCAGCAACAGCTTTCAGGGCTGGGCCCTTCCTTGTGGGAGAAGGAGCCGGACGTTTGCCTTTTCGGCAAAAGGCTGTGCCGCGGCTGAACGCCATGAGATGTTGCGTCTCTGGGAAAGCACAGATCCCCACTGCTGTTGTGCCTGTAGATAGGGCACCAAGGTACCGTGAAGAGCAGCAAGAGCTTTCAGGGCTGGGCCCTTCCTTGTGGGAGAAGGAGCCGGACGTTTGCCTTTTCGGCAAGAGGCTCTGCCGCGGCTGAGTGCTATGGGATGTTGCGTCTCTGGGAAAGCACAGATCCCCACTGCTGTTGTGCCTGTAGATAGGGCGCCAAGGCACCGTGAAGAGCAGCAAGAGCTTTCAGGGCTGGGCCCTTCCTTGTGGGAGAAGGAGCCGGACGGTTGCCTTTTCGGCAAGAGGCTCTGCCGCGGACGAGCGCTATGGGATGTTGCGTCTCTGGGAAAGCACAGATCCCCACTGCTGTTGTGCCTGTAGATAGGGCGCCAAGGCACCGTGAAGAGCAGCAACAGCTTTCAGGGCTGGGCCCTTCCTTGTGGGAGAAGGAGCCGGACGGTTGCCTTTTCGGCAAGAGGCTGTGCCGCGGCCGAGCGCCATGAGATGTTGCGTCTCTGGGAAAGCACAGATCCCCACTGCTGTTGTGCCTGTAGATAGGGCGCCAAGGCACCGTGAAGAGCAGCAAGAGCTTTCAGGACTGGGCCCTTCCTTGTGGGAGAAGGAGCCGGACGTTTGCCTTTTCGGCAAGAGGCTCTGCCGTGGACGAGCGCCGAGAGATTTTGCGTCTGTGGGAAAGCACAGATCCCCACTGCTGTTGTGCATGTAGATCGGACACCAAGGCACCGTGAAGAGCAGCAACAGCTTTCAGGGCTGGGCCCTTCCTTGTGGGAGAAGGAGCCGGACGTTTGCCTTTTTGGCAAGAGGTTGTGCCGCGGCCGAGCGCCATGAGATGTTGCGTCTGTGGGAAAGCACAGATCCCCAGTGCTGTTGTGCCTGTAGATACGGCACCAAGGCACCGTGAAGAGCAGCAACAGCTTTCAGGGCTGGGCCCTTCCTTGTGGGAGAAGGAGCCGGACGTTTGCCTTTTCGGCAAGAGGCTGTGCCGCGGCTGAGCGCCATGAGATGTTGCGTCTCTGGGAAAGCACAGATCCCCACTGCTGTTGTGCCTGTAGATAGGGCGCCAAGGCACCGTGAAGAGCAGCAACAGCTTTCAGGGCTGGGCCCTTCCTTGTGGGAGAAGGAGCCTGATGTTTGACTTTTCGGCAAGAGGCTCTGCCGTGGCTGAGCGCTATGGGATGTTGCGTCTCTGGGAAAGCACAGATCCCCACTGCTGTTGTGCCTGTAGATAGGGCGCCAAGGCACCGTGAAGAGCAGCAACAGCTTTCAGGGCTGGGCCCTTCCTTGTGGGAGAAGGAGCCGGACGGTTGCCTTTTCGGCAAGAGGCTCTGCCGCGGACGAGCGCCGTGAGATGTTGTGTCTCTGGGAAAGCACAGATCCCTACTGCTGTTGTGCCTGTGGATAGGGCACCAAGGCACCGTGAAGAGCAGCAACAGCTTTCAGGGCTGGGCCCTTCCTTGTGGGAGAAGGAGCCGGACGGTTGCCTTTTCGGCAAGAGGCTCTGCCGCGCCCGAGCGCCGTGAGATGTTGCGTCTGTGGGAAAGCACAGATCCCCACTGCTGTTGTGCCTGTAGATAGGGCGCCAAGGCACCGTGAAGAGCAGCAACAGGTTTCAGGGCTGGGCTCTTCCTTGTGGGAGAAGGAGCCGGACGTTTGCCTTTTCGGCAAGAGGCTCTGCCGCGGACGAGCGCCGTGAGATGTTGCGTCTCTGGGAAAGCACAGATGCCCACTGCTGTTGTGCCTGTAGATAGGACACCAAGGGTAGGTGAAGAGCAGCAACAGCTTTCAGGGCTGGGCCCTTCCTTGTGGGAGAAGGAGCCGGATGTTTGACTTTTCGGCAAGAGGCTCTGCCGCGGCTGAGCGCTATGGGATGTTGCGTCTCTGGGAAAGCACAGATGCCCAGTGCTGTTGTGCCTGTAGATAGGGCGCCAAGGCACCGTGAAGAGCAGCAACAGCTTTCAGGGCTGGGCCCTTCCTTGTGGGAGAAGGAGCCGGACGGTTGCCTTTTCGGCAAGAGGCTCTGCCGTGGACGAGCGCCGTGAGATGTTGCGTCTGTGGGAAAGCACAGATCCCCACTGCTGTTGTGCATGTAGATAGGACACCAAGGCACCGTGAAGAGCAGCAACAGCTTTCAGGGCTGGGCCCTTCCTTGTGGGAGAAGGAGCCGGACGTTTGCCTTTTCGGGAAAAGGCTGTGCCGCGGCCGAGCGCCGTGAGATGTTGCGTCTCTGGGAAAGCACAGATCCCCACTGCTGTTGTGCCTGTAGATAGGGCGCCAAGGCACCGTGAAGAGCAGCAAGAGCTTTCAGGACTGGGCCCTTCCTTGTGGGAGAAGGAGCCGGACGTTTGCCTTTTCGGCAAGAGGCTCTGCCGTGGACGAGCGCCGTGAGATTTTGCGTCTGTGGGAAAGCACAGATCCCCACTGCTGTTGTGCATGTAGATAGGACACCAAGGCACCGTGAAGAGCAGCAACAGCTTTCAGGGCTGGGCCCTTCCTTGTGGGAGAAGGAGCCGGACGTTTGCCTTTTTGGCAAGAGGCTGTGCCGCGGCCGAGCGCCATGAGATGTTGCTTCTGTGGGAAAGCACAGATCCCCAGTGCTGTTGTGCCTGTAGATACGGCACCAAGGCACCGTGAAGAGCAGCAACAGCTTTCAGGGCTGGGCCCTTCCTTGTGGGAGAAGGAGCCGGACGTTTGCCTTTTCGGCAAGAGGCTGTGCCGCGGCTGAGCGCCATGAGATGTTGCGTCTGTGGGAAAGCACAGATCCCCACTGCTGTTGTGCCTGTAGATAGGGCACCAAGGTACCGTGAAGAGCAGCAACAGCTGTCAGGGCTGGGCCCTTCCTTGTGGGAGAAGGAGCCGGACGTTTGCCTTTTCGGCAAGAGGCTCTGCCGCGGCTGAGTGCTATGGGATGTTGCGTCTCTGGGAAAGCACAGATCCCCACTGCTGTTGTGCCTGTAAATAGGGTGCCAAGGCACCGTGAAGAGCAGCAACAGCTTTCAGGGCTGGGCCCTTCCTTGTGGGAGAAGGAGCCGGATGTTTGACTTTTCGGCAAGAGGCTCTGCCGCGGCCGAGCGCCATGAGATGTTGCGTCTGTGGGAAATCACAGATTCCCACTGCTGTTTTGCCTGTAGATAGGGCGCCAAGGCACCGTGAAGAGCAGCAACAGCTTTCAGGGCTGGGCCCTTCCTTGTGGGAGAAGGAGCCGGACGTTTGCCTTTTCGGCAAGAGGCTCTGCCGCGGACGAGCGCTATGGGATGTTGCGTCTGTGGGAAAGCACAGATCCCCACTGCTGTTGTGCCTGTAGATAGGGCGCCAAGGCACCGTGAAGAGCAGCAACAGCTTTCAGGGCTGGGCCCTTCCTTGTGGGAGAAGGAGCCGGATGTTTGACTTTTCGGCAAGAGGCTCTGCCGCGGCTGAGCGCTATGGGATGTTGCGTCTCTGGGAAAGCACAGATCCCCACTGCTGTTGTGCCTGTAGATAGGGCACCAAGGCACCGTGAAGAGCAGCAACAGCTTTCAGGGCTGGGCCCTTCCTTGTGGGAGAAGGAGCCGGACGGTTGCCTTTTCGGCAAGAGGCTGTGCCGCGGCCGAGCGCCATGAGATGTTGCGTCTGTGGGAAAGCACAGATCCCCACTGCTGTTTTGCCTGTAGATAGGGCGCCAAGGCACCGTGAAGAGCAGCAACAGCTTTCAGGGCTGGGCCCTTCCTTGTGGGAGAAGGAGCCGGACGTTTGCCTTTTCGGCAAGAGGCTCTGCCGCGGACGAGCGCTATGGGATGTTGCGTCTGTGGGAAAGCACAGATCCCCACTGCTGTTGTGCCTGTAGATAGGGCGCCAAGGCACCGTGAAGAGCAGCAACAGCTTTCAGGGCTGGGCCCTTCCTTGTGGGAGAAGGAGCCGGATGTTTGACTTTTCGGCAAGAGGCTCTGCCGCGGCTGAGCGCTATGGGATGTTGCGTCTCTGGGAAAGCACAGATCCCCACTGCTGTTGTGCCTGTAGATAGGGCGCCAAGGCACCGTGAAGAGCAGCAACAGCTTTCAGGGCTGGGCCCTTCCTTGTGGGAGAAGGAGCCGGACGGTTGCCTTTTCGGCAAGAGGCTGTGCCGCGGCCGAGCGCCATGAGATGTTGCGTCTGTGGGAAAGCACAGATCCCCACTGCTGTTTTGCCTGTAGATAGGGCGCCAAGGCACCGTGAAGAGCAGCAAGAGCTTTCAGGGCTGGGCCCTTCCTTGTGGGAGAAGGAGCCGGACGTTTGCCTTTTCGGCAAGAGGCTCTGCCGCGGACGAGCGCTATGGGATGTTGCGTCTGTGGGAAAGCACAGATCCCCACTGCTGTTGTGCCTGTAGTTAGGGCACCAAGGCACCGTGAAGAGCAGCAACAGCTTTCAGGGCTGGGCCCTTCCTTGTGGGAGAAGGAGCCGGACGTTTGCCTTTTCGGCAAGAGGCTCTGCCGCGGACGAGCGCCATGAGATGTTGCGTCTCTGCGAAAGCACAGATGCCCACTGCTGTTGTGCCTGTAGATAGGGCGCCAAGGCACCGTGAAGAGCAGCAAGATCTTTCAGGACTGGGCCCTTCCTTGTGGGAGAAGGAGCCGGATGTTTGCCTTTTCGGCAAGAGGCTCTGCCGCGGACGAGCGCCGTGAGATTTTGCGTCTCTGGGAAAGCACAGATCCCCAGTGCTGTTGTGCCTGTAGATAGGGCAGCAAGGCACCGTGAAGAGCAGCAACAGCTTTCAGGGCTGGGCCCTTCCTTCTGGGAGAAGGAGCCGGATGTTTGCCTTTTCGGCAAGAGGCTCTGCAGCAGCCGAGCGCTGTGGGATGTTGCGTCTGTGGGAAAGCACAGATCCCCACTGCTGTTGTGCCTGTAGATAGGGCACCAAGGCACCGTGAAGAGCAGCAACAGCTTTCAGGGCTGGGCCCTTCCTTGTGGGAGAAGGAGCCGGACGGTTGCCTTTTCGGCAAGAGGCTCTGCCGCGGACGAGCGCCGTGAGATGTTGTGTCTCTGGGAAAGCACAGATGCCTACTGCTGTTGTGCCTGTGGATAGGGCACCAAGGCACCGTGAAGAGCAGCAACAGCTTTCAGGGCTGGGCCCTTCCTTGTGGGAGAAGGAGCCGGACGTTTGCCTTTTCGGCAATAGGCTCTGCCGCGCCCGAGCGCCGTGAGATGTTGCGTCTGTGGGAAAGCACAGATCCCCACTGCTGTTGTGCCTGTAGATAGGGCGCCAAGGCACCGTGAAGAGCAGCAACAGCTTTCAGGGCTGGGCCCTTCCTTGTGGGAGAAGGAGCCAGACGTTTGCCTTTTCGGCAAGAGGCTCTGCCGTGGACGAGCGCCGTGAGATTTTGCGTCTGTGGGAAAGCACAGATCCCCACTGCTGTTGTGCATGTAGATAGGACACCAAGGCACTGTGAAGAGCAGCAACAGCTTTCAGGGCTGGGCCCTTCCTTGTGGGAGAAGGAGCCGGACGTTTGCCTTTTTGGCAAGAGGCTGTGCCGCGGCCGAGTGCCATGAGATGTTGCGTCTGTGGGAAAGCACAGATCCCCAGTGCTGTTGTGCCTGTAGATAGGGCACCAAGGCACCGTGAAGAGCAGCAACAGCTTTCAGGGCTGGGCCCTTCCTTGTGGGAGAAGGAGCCGGACGTTTGCCTTTTCGGCAAGAGGCTGTTCCGCGGCTGAGCGCCATGAGATGTTGCGTCTCTGGGAAAGCACAGATCCCCAGTGCTGTTGCGCCTGTAGATAGGGCACCAAGGTACCGTGAAGAGCAGCAACAGCTGTCAGGGCTGGGCCCTTCCTTGTGGGAGAAGGAGCCGGACGTTTGCCTTTTCGGCAAGAGGCTCTGCCGCGGCTGAGTGCTATGGGATGTTGCGTCTCTGGGAAAGCACAGATCCCCACTGCTGTTGTGCCTGTAGATAGGGCGCCAAGGCACCGTGAAGAGCAGCAACAGCTTTCAGGGCTGGGCCCTTCCTTGTGGGAGAAGGAGCCAGATGTTTGACTTTTCGGCAAGAGGCTCTGCCGCGGACGAGCGCTATGGGATGTTGCGTCTCTGGGAAAGCACAGATCCCCACTGCTGTTGTGCCTGTAGATAGGGCGCCAAGGCACCGTGAAGAGCAGCAACAGGTTTCAGGGCTGGGCTCTTCCTTGTGGGAGAAGGAGCCGGACGTTTGCCTTTTCGGCAAGAGGCTCTGCCGCGGACGAGCGCCGTGAGATGTTGCGTCTCTGGGAAAGCACAGATGCCCACTGCTGTTGTGCCTGTAGATAGGACACCAAGGGTAGGTGAAGAGCAGCAAGAGCTTTCAGGACTGGGCCCTTCCTTGTGGGAGAAGGAGCCGGACGTTTGCCTTTTTGGTAAGAGGCTGTGCCGCGGCCGAGCGCCATGAGATGTTGCGTCTGTGGGAAAGCACAGATCCCCAGTGCTGTTGTGCCTGTAGATACGGCACCAAGGCACCGTGAAGAGCAGCAACAGCTTTCAGGGCTGGGCCCTTCCTTGTGGGAGAAGGAGCCGGACGTTTGCCTTTTCGGGAAAAGGCTGTACCGCGGCCGAGCGCCATGAGATGTTGCGTCTCTGGGAAAGCACAGATCCCCACTGCTGTTGTGCCTGTAGATAGGGCGCCAAGGCACCGTGAAGAGCAGCAAGAGCTTTCAGGACTGGGCCCTTCCTTGTGGGAGAAGGAGCCGGACGTTTGCCTTTTCGGCAAGAGGCTCTGCCGTGGACGAGCGCCGTGAGATTTTGCGTCTGTGGGAAAGCACAGATCCCCACTGCTGTTGTGCATGTAGATAGGACACCAAGGCACCGTGAAGAGCAGCAACAGCTTTCAGGGCTGGGCCCTTCCTTGTGGGAGAAGGAGCCGGACGTTTGCCTTTTTGGCAAGAGGCTGTGCCGCGGCCGAGCGCCATGAGATGTTGCGTCTGTGGGAAAGCACAGATCCCCAGTGCTGTTGTGCCTGTAGATAGGGCGCCAAGGCACCGTGAAGAGCAGCAACAGGTTTCAGGGCTGGGCTCTTCCTTGTGGGAGAAGGAGCCGGACGTTTGCCTTTTCGGCAAGAGGCTCTGCCGCGGACGAGCGCCGTGAGATGTTGCGTCTCTGGGAAAGCACAGATGCCCACTGCTGTTGTGCCTGTAGATAGGACACCAAGGGTAGGTGAAGAGCAGCAAGAGCTTTCAGGACTGGGCCCTTCCTTGTGGGAGAAGGAGCCGGACGTTTGCCTTTTTGGTAAGAGGCTGTGCCGCGGCCGAGCGCCATGAGATGTTGCGTCTGTGGGAAAGCACAGATCCCCAGTGCTGTTGTGCCTGTAGATACGGCACCAAGGCACCGTGAAGAGCAGCAACAGCTTTCAGGGCTGGGCCCTTCCTTGTGGGAGAAGGAGCCGGACGTTTGCCTTTTTCGGGAAAAGGCTGTGCCGCGGCCGAGCGCCATGAGATGTTGCGTCTCTGGGAAAGCACAGATCCCCACTGCTGTTGTGCCTGTAGATAGGGCGCCAAGGCACCGTGAAGAGCAGCAAGAGCTTTCAGGACTGGGCCCTTCCTTGTGGGAGAAGGAGCCGGACGTTTGCCTTTTCGGCAAGAGGCTCTGCCGTGGACGAGCGCCGTGAGATTTTGCGTCTGTGGGAAAGCACAGATCCCCACTGCTGTTGTGCATGTAGATAGGACACCAAGGCACCGTGAAGAGCAGCAACAGCTTTCAGGGCTGGGCCCTTCCTTGTGGGAGAAGGAGCCGGACGTTTGCCTTTTTGGCAAGAGGCTGTGCCGCGGCCGAGCGCCATGAGATGTTGCGTCTGTGGGAAAGCACAGATCCCCAGTGCTGTTGTGCCTGTAGATACGGCACCAAGGCACCGTGAAGAGCAGCAACAGCTTTCAGGGCTGGGCCCTTCCTTGTGGGAGAAGGAGCCGGACGTTTGCCTTTTCGGCAAGAGGCTGTGCCGCGGCTGAGCGCCATGAGATGTTGCGTCTCTGGGAAAGCACAGATCCCCACTGCTGTTGTGCCTGTAGATAGGGCACCAAGGTACCGTGAAGAGCAGCAACAGCTGTCAGGGCTGGGCCCTTCCTTGTGGGAGAAGGAGCCGGACGTTTGCCTTTTCGGCAAGAGGCTCTGCCGCGGCTGAGTGCTATGGGATGTTGCGTCTCTGGGAAAGCACAGATCCCCACTGCTGTTGTGCCTGTAGATAGGGCGCCAAGGCACCGTGAAGAGCAGCAACAGCTTTCAGGGCTGGGCCCTTCCTTGTGGGAGAAGGAGCCGGATGTTTGACTTTTCGGCAAGAGGCTCTGCCGCGGACGAGCGCTATGGGATGTTGCGTCTCTGGGAAAGCACAGATCCCCACTGCTGTTGTGCCTGTAGATAGGGCGCCAAGGCACCGTGAAGAGCAGCAACAGGTTTCAGGGCTGGGCTCTTCCTTGTGGGAGAAGGAGCCGGACGTTTGCCTTTTCGGCAAGAGGCTCTGCCGCGGACGAGCGCCGTGAGATGTTGCGTCTCTGGGAAAGCACAGATGCCCACTGCTGTTGTGCCTGTAGATAGGACACCAAGGGTAGGTGAAGAGCAGCAAGAGCTTTCAGGACTGGGCCCTTCCTTGTGGGAGAAGGAGCCGGACGTTTGCCTTTTTGGTAAGAGGCTGTGCCGCGGCCGAGCGCCATGAGATGTTGCGTCTGTGGGAAAGCACAGATCCCCAGTGCTGTTGTGCCTGTAGATACGGCACCAAGGCACCGTGAAGAGCAGCAACAGCTTTCAGGGCTGGGCCCTTCCTTGTGGGAGAAGGAGCCGGACGTTTGCCTTTTCGGGAAAAGGCTGTGCCGCGGCCGAGCGCCATGAGATGTTGCGTCTCTGGGAAAGCACAGATCCCCACTGCTGTTGTGCCTGTAGATAGGGCGCCAAGACACCGTGAAGAGCAGCAAGAGCTTTCAGGACTGGGCCCTTCCTTGTGGGAGAAGGAGCCGGACGTTTGCCTTTTCGGCAAGAGGCTCTGCTGTGGACGAGCGCCGTGAGATTTTGCGTCTGTGGGAAAGCACAGATCCCCACTGCTGTTGTGCATGTAGATAGGACACCAAGGCACCGTGAAGAGCAGCAACAGCTTTCAGGGCTGGGCCCTTCCTTGTGGGAGAAGGAGCCGGACGTTTGCCTTTTTGGCAAGAGGCTGTGCCGCGGCCGAGCGCCATGAGATGTTGCGTCTGTGGGAAAGCACAGATCCCCAGTGCTGTTGTGCCTGTAGATAGGGCGCCAAGGCACCGTGAAGAGCAGCAACAGGTTTCAGGGCTGGGCTCTTCCTTGTGGGAGAAGGAGCCGGACGTTTGCCTTTTCGGCAAGAGGCTCTGCCGCGGACGAGCGCCGTGAGATGTTGCGTCTCTGGGAAAGCACAGATGCCCACTGCTGTTGTGCCTGTAGATAGGACACCAAGGGTAGGTGAAGAGCAGCAAGAGCTTTCAGGACTGGGCCCTTCCTTGTGGGAGAAGGAGCCGGACGTTTGCCTTTTTGGTAAGAGGCTGTGCCGCGGCCGAGCGCCATGAGATGTTGCGTCTGTGGGAAAGCACAGATCCCCACTGCTGTTGTGCCTGTAGATAGGGCACCAAGGTACCGTGAAGAGCAGCAACAGCTGTCAGGGCTGGGCCCTTCCTTGTGGGAGAAGGAGCCGGACGTTTGCCTTTTCGGCAAGAGGCTCTGCCGCGGCTGAGTGCTATGCGATGTTGCGTCTCTGGGAAAGCACAGATGCCCACTGCTGTTGTGCCTGTAAATAGGGTGCCAAGGCACCGTGAAGAGCAGCAACAGCTTTCAGGGCTGGGCCCTTCCTTGTGGGAGAAGGAGCCGGATGTTTGACTTTTCGGCAAGAGGCTCTGCCGCGGCCGAGCGCCATGAGATGTTGCGTCTGTGGGAAAGCACAGATTCCCACTGCTGTTTTGCCTGTAGATAGGGCGCCAAGGCACCGTGAAGAGCAGCAACAGCTTTCAGGGCTGGGCCCTTCCTTGTGGGACAAGGAGCCGGACGGTTGCCTTTTCGGCAAGAGGCTCTGCCGCGGACGAGCGCTATGGGATGTTGCGTCTGTGGGAAAGCACAGATCCCCACTGCTGTTGTGCCTGTAGATAGGGCGCCAAGGCACCGTGAAGAGCAGCAACAGCTTTCAGGGCT
Source organism: Harpia harpyja (assembly GCF_026419915.1). Classification (NCBI taxonomy): domain Eukaryota; kingdom Metazoa; phylum Chordata; class Aves; order Accipitriformes; family Accipitridae; genus Harpia; species Harpia harpyja. The sequence goes on along the minus strand of NW_026293236.1, from coordinate 32,276 downwards.
GGGCCCTTCCTTGTGGGAGAAGGAGCCGGATGTTTGACTTTTCGGCAAGAGGCTCTGCCGCGGCTGAGCGCTATGGGATGTTGCGTCTCTGGGAAAGCACAGATCCCCACTGCTGTTGTGCCTGTAGATAGGGCGCCAAGGCACCGTGAAGAGCAGCAACAGCTTTCAGGGCTGGGCCCTTCCTTGTGGGAGAAGGAGCCGGACGGTTGCCTTTTCGGCAAGAGGCTGTGCCGCGGCCGAGCGCCATGAGATGTTGCGTCTGTGGGAAAGCACAGATCCCCACTGCTGTTTTGCCTGTAGATAGGGCGCCAAGGCACCGTGAAGAGCAGCAACAGCTTTCAGGGCTGGGCCCTTCCTTGTGGGAGAAGGAGCCGGACGTTTGCCTTTTCGGCAAGAGGCTCTGCCGCGGACGAGCGCTATGGGATGTTGCGTCTGTGGGAAAGCACAGATCCCCACTGCTGTTGTGCCTGTAGATAGGGCGCCAAGGCACCGTGAAGAGCAGCAACAGCTTTCAGGGCTGGGCCCTTCCTTGTGGGAGAAGGAGCCGGATGTTTGACTTTTCGGCAAGAGGCTCTGCCGCGGCTGAGCGCTATGGGATGTTGCGTCTCTGGGAAAGCACAGATCCCCACTGCTGTTGTGCCTGTAGATAGGGCGCCAAGGCACCGTGAAGAGCAGCAACAGCTTTCAGGGCTGGGCCCTTCCTTGTGGGAGAAGGAGCCGGACGGTTGCCTTTTCGGCAAGAGGCTGTGCCGCGGCCGAGCGCCATGAGATGTTGCGTCTGTGGGAAAGCACAGATCCCCACTGCTGTTTTGCCTGTAGATAGGGCGCCAAGGCACCGTGAAGAGCAGCAAGAGCTTTCAGGGCTGGGCCCTTCCTTGTGGGAGAAGGAGCCGGACGTTTGCCTTTTCGGCAAGAGGCTCTGCCGCGGACGAGCGCTATGGGATGTTGCGTCTGTGGGAAAGCACAGATCCCCACTGCTGTTGTGCCTGTAGTTAGGGCACCAAGGCACCGTGAAGAGCAGCAACAGCTTTCAGGGCTGGGCCCTTCCTTGTGGGAGAAGGAGCCGGACGTTTGCCTTTTCGGCAAGAGGCTCTGCCGCGGACGAGCGCCATGAGATGTTGCGTCTCTGGGAAAGCACAGATCCCCAGTGCTGTTGTGCCTGTAGATAGGGCACCAAGGTACCGTGAAGAGCAGCAACAGCTGTCAGGGCTGGGCCCTTCCTTGTGGGAGAAGGAGCCGGATGTTTGCCTTTTCGGCAAGAGGCTCTGCCGCGGACGAGCGCCGTGAGATTTTGCGTCTCTGGGAAAGCACAGATCCCCAGTGCTGTTGTGCCTGTAGATAGGGCGTCAAGGCACCGTGAAGAGCAGCAACAGCTTTCAGGGCTGGGCCCTTCCTTCTGGGAGAAGGAGCCGGATGTTTGCCTTTTCGGCAAGAGGCTCTGCAGCAGCCGAGCGCTGTGGGATGTTGCGTCTGTGGGAAAGCACAGATCCCCACTGCTGTTGTGCCTGTAGATAGGGCACCAAGGCACCGTGAAGAGCAGCAACAGCTTTCAGGGCTGGGCCCTTCCTTGTGGGAGAAGGAGCCGGACGGTTGCCTTTTCGGCAAGAGGCTCTGCCGCGGACGAGCGCCGTGAGATGTTGTGTCTCTGGGAAAGCACAGATGCCTACTGCTGTTGTGCCTGTGGATAGGGCACCAAGGCACCGTGAAGAGCAGCAACAGCTTTCAGGGCTGGGCCCTTCCTTGTGGGAGAAGGAGCCGGACGTTTGCCTTTTCGGCAATAGGCTCTGCCGCGCCCGAGCGCCGTGAGATGTTGCGTCTGTGGGAAAGCACAGATCCCCACTGCTGTTGTGCCTGTAGATAGGGCGCCAAGGCACCGTGAAGAGCAGCAACAGCTTTCAGGGCTGGGCCCTTCCTTGTGGGAGAAGGAGCCGGACGTTTGCCTTTTCGGCAAGAGGCTCTGCCGTGGACGAGCGCCGTGAGATTTTGCGTCCGTGGGAAAGCACAGATCCCCACTGCTGTTGTGCATGTAGATAGGACACCAAGGCACTGTGAAGAGCAGCAACAGCTTTCAGGGCTGGGCCCTTCCTTGTGGGAGAAGGAGCCGGACGTTTGCCTTTTTGGCAAGAGGCTGTGCCGCGGCCGAGTGCCATGAGATGTTGCGTCTGTGGGAAAGCACAGATCCCCAGTGCTGTTGTGCCTGTAGATAGGGCACCAAGGCACCGTGAAGAGCAGCAACAGCTTTCAGGGCTGGGCCCTTCCTTGTGGGAGAAGGAGCCGGACGTTTGCCTTTTCGGCAAGAGGCTGTTCCGCGGCTGAGCGCCATGAGATGTTGCGTCTCTGGGAAAGCACAGATCCCCAGTGCTGTTGTGCCTGTAGATAGGGCACCAAGGTACCGTGAAGAGCAGCAACAGCTGTCAGGGCTGGGCCCTTCCTTGTGGGAGAAGGAGCCGGACGTTTGCCTTTTCGGCAAGAGGCTCTGCCGCGGCTGAGTGCTATGGGATGTTGCGTCTCTGGGAAAGCACAGATCCCCACTGCTGTTGTGCCTGTAGATAGGGCGCCAAGGCACCGTGAAGAGCAGCAACAGCTTTCAGGGCTGGGCCCTTCCTTGTGGGAGAAGGAGCCAGATGTTTGACTTTTCGGCAAGAGGCTCTGCCGCGGACGAGCGCTATGGGATGTTGCGTCTCTGGGAAAGCACAGATCCCCACTGCTGTTGTGCCTGTAGATAGGGCGCCAAGGCACCGTGAAGAGCAGCAACAGGTTTCAGGGCTGGGCTCTTCCTTGTGGGAGAAGGAGCCGGACGTTTGCCTTTTCGGCAAGAGGCTCTGCCGCGGACGAGCGCCGTGAGATGTTGCGTCTCTGGGAAAGCACAGATGCCCACTGCTGTTGTGCCTGTAGATAGGACACCAAGGGTAGTTGAAGAGCAGCAAGAGCTTTCAGGACTGGGCCCTTCCTTGTGGGAGAAGGAGCCGGACGTTTGCCTTTTTGGTAAGAGGCTGTGCCGCGGACGAGCGCCATGAGATGTTGCGTCTGTGGGAAAGCACAGATCCCCAGTGCTGTTGTGCCTGTAGATACGGCACCAAGGCACCGTGAAGAGCAGCAACAGCTTTCAGGGCTGGGCCCTTCCTTGTGGGAGAAGGAGCCGGACGTTTGCCTTTTCGGGAAAAGGCTGTGCCGCGGCCGAGCGCCATGAGATGTTGCGTCTCTGGGAAAGCACAGATCCCCACTGCTGTTGTGCCTGTAGATAGGGCGCCAAGGCACCGTGAAGAGCAGCAAGAGCTTTCAGGACTGGGCCCTTCCTTGTGGGAGAAGGAGCCGGACGTTTGCCTTTTCGGCAAGAGGCTCTGCCGTGGACGAGCGCCGTGAGATTTTGCGTCTGTGGGAAAGCACAGATCCCCACTGCTGTTGTGCATGTAGATAGGACACCAAGGCACCGTGAAGAGCAGCAACAGCTTTCAGGGCTGGGCCCTTCCTTGTGGGAGAAGGAGCCGGACGTTTGCCTTTTTGGCAAGAGGCTGTGCCGCGGCCGAGCGCCATGAGATGTTGCGTCTGTGGGAAAGCACAGATCCCCAGTGCTGTTGTGCCTGTAGATAGGGCGCCAAGGCACCGTGAAGAGCAGCAACAGGTTTCAGGGCTGGGCTCTTCCTTGTGGGAGAAGGAGCCGGACGTTTGCCTTTTCGGCAAGAGGCTCTGCCGCGGACGAGCGCCGTGAGATGTTGCGTCTCTGGGAAAGCACAGATGCCCACTGCTGTTGTGCCTGTAGATAGGACACCAAGGGTAGGTGAAGAGCAGCAAGAGCTTTCAGGACTGGGCCCTTCCTTGTGGGAGAAGGAGCCGGACGTTTGCCTTTTTGGTAAGAGGCTGTGCCGCGGCCGAGCGCCATGAGATGTTGCGTCTGTGGGAAAGCACAGATCCCCAGTGCTGTTGTGCCTGTAGATACGGCACCAAGGCACCGTGAAGAGCAGCAACAGCTTTCAGGGCTGGGCCCTTCCTTGTGGGAGAAGGAGCCGGACGTTTGCCTTTTTCGGGAAAAGGCTGTGCCGCGGCCGAGCGCCATGAGATGTTGCGTCTCTGGGAAAGCACAGATCCCCACTGCTGTTGTGCCTGTAGATAGGGCGCCAAGGCACCGTGAAGAGCAGCAAGAGCTTTCAGGACTGGGCCCTTCCTTGTGGGAGAAGGAGCCGGACGTTTGCCTTTTCGGCAAGAGGCTCTGCCGTGGACGAGCGCCGTGAGATTTTGCGTCTGTGGGAAAGCACAGATCCCCACTGCTGTTGTGCATGTAGATAGGACACCAAGGCACCGTGAAGAGCAGCAAGAGCTTTCAGGGCTGGGCCCTTCCTTGTGGGAGAAGGAGCCGGACGTTTGCCTTTTTGGCAAGAGGCTGTGCCGCGGCCGAGCGCCATGAGATGTTGCGTCTGTGGGAAAGCACAGATCCCCAGTGCTGTTGTGCCTGTAGATACGGCACCAAGGCACCGTGAAGAGCAGCAACAGCTTTCAGGGCTGGGCCCTTCCTTGTGGGAGAAGGAGCCGGACGTTTGCCTTTTCGGCAAGAGGCTGTGCCGCGGCTGAGCGCCATGAGATGTTGCGTCTCTGGGAAAGCACAGATCCCCACTGCTGTTGTGCCTGTAGATAGGGCACCAAGGTACCGTGAAGAGCAGCAACAGCTGTCAGGGCTGGGCCCTTCCTTGTGGGAGAAGGAGCCGGACGTTTGCCTTTTCGGCAAGAGGCTCTGCCGCGGCTGAGTGCTATGGGATGTTGCGTCTCTGGGAAAGCACAGATCCCCACTGCTGTTGTGCCTGTAGATAGGGCGCCAAGGCACCGTGAAGAGCAGCAACAGCTTTCAGGGCTGGGCCCTTCCTTGTGGGAGAAGGAGCCGGATGTTTGACTTTTCGGCAAGAGGCTCTGCCGCGGACGAGCGCTATGGGATGTTGCGTCTCTGGGAAAGCACAGATCCCCACTGCTGTTGTGCCTGTAGATAGGGCGCCAAGGCACCGTGAAGAGCAGCAACAGGTTTCAGGGCTGGGCTCTTCCTTGTGGGAGAAGGAGCCGGACGTTTGCCTTTTCGGCAAGAGGCTCTGCCGCGGACGAGCGCCGTGAGATGTTGCGTCTCTGGGAAAGCACAGATGCCCACTGCTGTTGTGCCTGTAGATAGGACACCAAGGGTAGGTGAAGAGCAGCAAGAGCTTTCAGGACTGGCCCTTCCTTGTGGGAGAAGGAGCCGGACGTTTGCCTTTTTGGTAAGAGGCTGTGCCGCGGCCGAGCGCCATGAGATGTTGCGTCTGTGGGAAAGCACAGATCCCCACTGCTGTTGTGCCTGTAGATACGGCACCAAGGCACCGTGAAGAGCAGCAACAGCTTTCAGGGCTGGGCCCTTCCTTGTGGGAGAAGGAGCCGGACGTTTGCCTTTTCGGGAAAAGGCTGTGCCGCGGCCGAGCGCCATGAGATGTTGCGTCTCTGGAAAGCACAGATCCCCACTGCTGTTGTGCCTGTAGATAGGGCGCCAAGGCACCGTGAAGAGCAGCAAGAGCTTTCAGGACTGGGCCCTTCCTTGTGGGAGAAGGAGCCGGACGTTTGCCTTTTCGGCAAGAGGCTCTGCCGTGGACGAGCGCCGTGAGATTTTGCGTCTGTGGGAAAGCACAGATCCCCACTGCTGTTGTGCATGTAGATAGGACACCAAGGCACCGTGAAGAGCAGCAACAGCTTTCAGGGCTGGGCCCTTCCTTGTGGGAGAAGGAGCCGGACGTTTGCCTTTTTGGCAAGAGGCTGTGCCCGCGGGCCGAGCGCCATGAGATGTTGCGTCTGTGGGAAAGCACAGATCCCCAGTGCTGTTGTGCCTGTAGATAGGGCGCCAAGGCACCGTGAAGAGCAGCAACAGGTTTCAGGGCTGGGCTCTTCCTTGTGGGGAGAAGGAGCCGGACGTTTGCCTTTTCGGCAAGAGGCTCTGCCGCGGACGAGCGCCGTGAGATGTTGCGTCTCTGGGAAAGCACAGATGCCCACTGCTGTTGTGCCTGTAGATAGGACACCAAGGGTAGGTGAAGAGCAGCAAGAGCTTTCAGGACTGGGCCCTTCCTTGTGGGAGAAGGAGCCGGACGTTTGCCTTTTTGGTAAGAGGGCTGTGCCGCGGCCCGAGCGCCATGAGATGTTGCGTCTGTGGGAAAGCACAGATCCCCACTGCTGTTGTGCCTGTAGATACGGCACCAAGGCACCGTGAAGAGCAGGCAACAGCTTTCAGGGCTGGGCCCTTCCTTGTGGGAGAAGGAGCCGGACGTTTGCCTTTTCGGGAAAAGGCTGTGCCGCGGCTCCGAGCGCCATGAGATGTTGCGTCTCTGGGAAAGCACAGATCCCCACTGCTGTTGTGCCTGTAGATAGGGCGCCAAGGCACCGTGAAGAGCAGCAAGAGCTTTCAGGACTGGGCCCTTCCTTGTGGGAGAAGGAGCCGGACGTTTGCCTTTTCGGCAAGAGGCTCTGCCGTGGACGAGCGCCGTGAGATTTTGCGTCTGTGGGAAAGCACAGATCCCCACTGCTGTTGTGCATGTAGATAGGACACCAAGGCACCGTGAAGAGCAGCAACAGCTTTCAGGGCTGGGCCCTTCCTTGTGGGAGAAGGAGCCGGACGTTTGCCTTTTTGGCAAGAGGCTGTGCCGCGGACGAGCGCCATGAGATGTTGCGTCTGTGGGAAAGCACAGATCCCCAGTGCTGTTGTGCCTGTAGATACGGCACCAAGGCACCGTGAAGAGCAGCAACAGCTTTGAGGGCTGGGCCCTTCCTTGTGGGAGAAGGAGCCGGACGTTTGCCTTTTCGGCAAGAGGCTGTGCCGCGGCTGAGCGCCATGAGATGTTGCGTCTCTGGGAAAGCACAGATCCCCACTGCTGTTGTGCCTGTAGATAGGGCACCAAGGTACCGTGAAGAGCAGCAACAGCTGTCAGGGCTGGGCCCTTCCTTGTGGGAGAAGGAGCCGGACGTTTGCCTTTTCGGCAAGAGGCTCTGCCGCGGCTGAGTGCTATGGGATGTTGCGTCTCTGGGAAAGCACAGATCCCCACTGCTGTTGTGCCTGTAGATAGGGCGCCAAGGCACCGTGAAGAGCAGCAACAGCTTTCAGGGCTGGGCCCTTCCTTGTGGGAGAAGGAGCCGGATGTTTGACTTTTCGGCAAGAGGCTCTGCCGCGGACGAGCGCTATGGGATGTTGCGTCTCTGGGAAAGCACAGATCCCCACTGCTGTTGTGCCTGTAGTTAGGGCACCAAGGTACCGTGAAGAGCAGCAACAGCTTTCAGGGCTGGGCCCTTCCTTGTGGGAGAAGGAGCCAGACGGTTGCCTTTTCGGCAAGAGGCTGTGCCGCGGACGAGCGCCGTGAGATGTTGCGTCTGTTGGAAAGCACAGATCCCCACTGCTGTTGTGCCTGTAGATAGGGCGCCAAGGCACCGTGAAGAGCAGCAACAGCTTTCAGGGCTGGGCCCTTCCTTGTGGGAGAAGGAGCCGGATGTTTGACTTTTCGGCAAGAGGCTCTGCCGCGGCTGAGCGCTATGGGATGTTGCGTCTCTGGGAAAGCACAGATCCCCACTGCTGTTGTGCCTGTAGATAGGGCGCCAAGGCACCGTGAAGAGCAGCAACAGCTTTCAGGGCTGGGCCCTTCCTTGTGGGAGAAGGAGCCGGACGGTTGCCTTTTCGGCAAGAGGCTGTGCCGCGGCCGAGCGCCATGAGATGTTGCGTCTGTGGGAAAGCACAGATCCCCACTGCTGTTTTGCCTGTAGATAGGGCGCCAAGGCACCGTGAAGAGCAGCAACAGCTTTCAGGGCTGGGCCCTTCCTTGTGGGAGAAGGAGCCGGACGTTTGCCTTTTCGGCAAGAGGCTCTGCCGCGGACGAGCGCTATGGGATGTTGCGTCTCTGGGAAAGCACAGATCCCCACTGCTGTTGTGCCTGTAGTTAGGGCACCAAGGCACCGTGAAGAGCAGCAACAGCTTTCAGGGCTGGGCCCTTCCTTGTGGGAGAAGGAGCCGGACGTTTGCCTTTGCGGCAAGAGGCTCTGCCGCGGACGAGCGCCATGAGATGTTGCGTCTCTGCGAAAGCACAGATGCCCACTGCTGTTGTGCCTGTAGATAGGGCGCCAAGGCACCGTGAAGAGCAGCAAGAGCTTTCAGGACTGGGCCCTTCCTTGTGGGAGAAGGAGCCGGATGTTTGCCTTTTCGGCAAGAGGCTCTGCCGCGGACGAGCGCCGTGAGATTTTGCGTCTCTGGGAAAGCACAGATCCCCAGTGCTGTTGTGCCTGTAGATAGGGCAGCACGGCACCGTGAAGAGCAGCAACAGCTTTCAGGGCTGGGCCCTTCCTTCTGGGAGAAGGAGCCGGATGTTTGCCTTTTCGGCAAGAGGCTCTGCAGCAGCCGAGCGCTGTGGGATGTTGCGTCTGTGGGAAAGCACAGATCCCCACTGCTGTTGTGCCTGTAGATAGGGCACCAAGGCACCGTGAAGAGCAGCAACAGCTTTCAGGGCTGGGCCCTTCCTTGTGGGAGAAGGAGCCGGACGTTTGCCTTTTCGGCAATAGGCTCTGCCGCGCCCGAGCGCCGTGAGATGTTGCGTCTGTGGGAAAGCACAGATCCCCACTGCTGTTGTGCCTGTAGATAGGGCGCCAAGGCACCGTGAAGAGCAGCAACAGGTTTCAGGGCTGGGCTCTTCCTTGTGGGAGAAGGAGCCGGACGTTTGCCTTTTCGGCAAGAGGCTCTGCCGCGGACGAGCGCCGTGAGATGTTGCGTCTCTGGGAAAGCACAGATGCCCACTGCTGTTGTGCCTGTAGATAGGACACCAAGGGTAGGTGAAGAGCAGCAAAAGCTTTCAGGACTGGGCCCTTCCTTGTGGGAGAAGGAGCCGGACGTTTGCCTTTTTGGTAAGAGGCTGTGCCGCGGCCGAGCGCCATGAGATGTTGCGTCTGTGGGAAAGCACAGATCCCCAGTGCTGTTGTGCCTGTAGATACGGCACCAAGGCACCGTGAAGAGCAGCAACAGCTTTCAGGGCTGGGCCCTTCCTTGTGGGAGAAGGAGCCGGACGTTTGCCTTTTCGGGAAAAGGCTGTGCCGCGGCCGAGCGCCATGAGATGTTGCGTCTCTGGGAAAGCACAGATCCCCACTGCTGTTGTGCCTGTAGATAGGGCGCCAAGGCACCGTGAAGAGCAGCAAGAGCTTTCAGGACTGGGCCCTTCCTTGTGGGAGAAGGAGCCGGACGTTTGCCTTTTCGGCAAGAGGCTCTGCCGTGGACGAGCGCCGTGAGATGTTGCGTCTGTGGGAAAGCACAGATGCCCACTGCTGTTGTGCCTGTAGATAGGACACCAAGGCACCGTGAAGAGCAGCAACAGCTTTCAGGGCTGGGCCCTTCCTTGTGGGAGAAGGAGCCGGACGTTTGCCTTTTTGGCAAGAGGCTGTGCCGCGGCCGAGCGCCATGAGATGTTGCGTCTGTGGGAAAGCACAGATCCCCAGTGCTGTTGTGCCTGTAGATACGGCACCAAGGCACCGTGAAGAGCAGCAACAGCTTTCAGGGCTGGGCCCTTCCTTGTGGGAGAAGGAGCCGGACGTTTGCCTTTTCGGCAAGAGGCTGTGCCGCGGCTGAGCGCCATGAGATGTTGCGTCTCTGGGAAAGCACAGATCCCCACTGCTGTTGTGCCTGTAGATAGGGCACCAAGGTACCGTGAAGAGCAGCAACAGCTGTCAGGGCTGGTCCCTTCCTTGTGGGAGAAGGAGCCGGACGTTTGCCTTTTCGGCAAGAGGCTCTGCCGCGGCTGAGTGCTATGGGATGTTGCGTCTCTGGGAAAGCACAGATCCCCACTGCTGTTGTGCCTGTAGATAGGGCGCCAAGGCACCGTGAAGAGCAGCAACAGCTTTCAGGGCTGGGCCCTTCCTTGTGGGAGAAGGAGCCGGACGGTTGCCTTTTCGGCAAGAGGCTGTGCCGCGGACGAGCGCCATGAGATGTTGCGTCTCTGCGAAAGCACAGATGCCCACTGCTGTTGTGCCTGTAGATAGGGCGCCAAGGCACCGTGAAGAGCAGCAAGAGCTTTCAGGACTGGGCCCTTCCTTGTGGGAGAAGGAGCCGGACGTTTGCCTTTTCGGCAAGAGGCTCTCCCGCGGCTGAGCGCCGTGAGATGTTGCGTCTGTGGGAAAGCACAGATGCCCAGTGCTGTTGTGCCTGTAGATACGGCACCAAGGCACCGTGAAGAGCAGCAACAGCTTTCAGGGCTGGGCCCTTCCTTGTGGGAGAAGGAGCCGGACGTTTGCCTTTTTGGCAAGAGGCTGTGCCGCGGCCGAGCGCCATGAGATGTTGCGTCTGTGGGAAAGCACAGATGCCCACTGCTGTTGTGCCTGTAGATACGGCACCAAGGCACCGTGAAGAGCAGCAACAGCTTTCAGGGCTGGGCCCTTCCTTGTGGGAGAAGGAGCCGGACGTTTGCCTTTTCGGCAAAAGGCTGTGCCGCGGCTGAACGCCATGAGATGTTGCGTCTCTGGGAAAGCACAGATCCCCACTGCTGTTGTGCCTGTAGATAGGGCACCAAGGTACCGTGAAGAGCAGCAAGAGCTTTCAGGGCTGGGCCCTTCCTTGTGGGAGAAGGAGCCGGACGTTTGCCTTTTCGGCAAGAGGCTCTGCCGCGGCTGAGTGCTATGGGATGTTGCGTCTCTGGGAAAGCACAGATCCCCAGTGCTGTTGTGCCTGTAGATAGGGCGCCAAGGCACCGTGAAGAGCAGCAACAGCTTTCAGGGCTGGGCCCTTCCTTGTGGGAGAAGGAGCCGGACGGTTGCCTTTTCGGCAAGAGGCTCTGCCGCGGACGAGCGCTATGGGATGTTGCGTCTCTGGGAAAGCACAGATCCCCACTGCTGTTGTGCCTGTAGATAGGGCGCCAAGGCACCGTGAAGAGCAGCAACAGCTTTCAGGGCTGGGCCCTTCCTTGTGGGAGAAGGAGCCGGACGTTTGCCTTTTCGGCAAGAGGCTGTGCCGCGGCCGAGCGCCATGAGATGTTGCGTCTGTGGGAAAGCACAGATCCCCAGTGCTGTTGTGCCTGTAGATAGGGCGCCAAGGCACCGTGAAGAGCAGCAAGAGCTTTCAGGACTGGGCCCTTCCTTGTGGGAGAAGGAGCCGGACGTTTGCCTTTTCGGCAAGAGGCTCTGCCGTGGACGAGCGCCGTGAGATTTTGCGTCTGTGGGAAAGCACAGATCCCCACTGCTGTTGTGCATGTAGATAGGACACTAAGGCACCGTGAAGAGCAGCAACAGCTTTCAGGGCTGGGCCCTTCCTTGTGGGAGAAGGAGCCGGACGTTTGCCTTTTTGGCAAGAGGTTGTGCCGCGGCCGAGCGCCATGAGATGTTGCGTCTGTGGGAAAGCACAGATCCCCAGTGCTGTTGTGCCTGTAGATACGGCACCAAGGCACCGTGAAGAGCAGCAACAGCTTTCAGGGCTGGGCCCTTCCTTGTGGGAGAAGGAGCCGGACGTTTGCCTTTTCGGCAAGAGGCTGTGCCGCGGCTGAGCGCCATGAGATGTTGCGTCTCTGGGAAAGCACAGATCCCCACTGCTGTTGTGCCTGTAGATAGGGCGCCAAGGCACCGTGAAGAGCAGCAACAGCTTTCAGGGCTGGGCCCTTCCTTGTGGGAGAAGGAGCCTGATGTTTGACTTTTCGGCAAGAGGCTCTGCCGTGGCTGAGCGCTATGGGATGTTGCGTCTCTGGGAAAGCACAGATCCCCACTGCTGTTGTGCCTGTAGATAGGGCGCCAAGGCACCGTGAAGAGCAGCAACAGCTTTCAGGGCTGGGCCCTTCCTTGTGGGAGAAGGAGCCGGACGGTTGCCTTTTCGGCAAGAGGCTCTGCCGCGGACGAGCGCCGTGAGATGTTGTGTCTCTGGGAAAGCACAGATCCCTACTGCTGTTGTGCCTGTGGATAGGGCACCAAGGCACCGTGAAGAGCAGCAACAGCTTTCAGGGCTGGGCCCTTCCTTGTGGGAGAAGGAGCCGGACGTTTGCCTTTTCGGCAATAGGCTCTGCCGCGCCCGAGCGCCGTGAGATGTTGCGTCTGTGGGAAAGCACAGATCCCCACTGCTGTTGTGCCTGTAGATAGGGCGCCAAGGCACCGTGAAGAGCAGCAACAGGTTTCAGGGCTGGGCTCTTCCTTGTGGGAGAAGGAGCCGGACGTTTGCCTTTTCGGCAAGAGGCTCTGCCGCGGACGAGCGCCGTGAGATGTTGCGTCTCTGGGAAAGCACAGATGCCCACTGCTGTTGTGCCTGTAGATAGGACACCAAGGGTAGGTGAAGAGCAGCAACAGCTTTCAGGGCTGGGCCCTTCCTTGTGGGAGAAGGAGCCGGATGTTTGACTTTTCGGCAAGAGGCTCTGCCGCGGCTGAGCGCTATGGGATGTTGCGTCTCTGGGAAAGCACAGATCCCCACTGCTGTTGTGCCTGTAGATAGGGCGCCAAGGCACCGTGAAGAGCAGCAACAGCTTTCAGGGCTGGGCCCTTCCTTGTGGGAGAAGGAGCCGGACGGTTGCCTTTTCGGCAAGAGGCTCTGCCGCGGACGAGCGCTGTGAGATGTTGCGTCTGTGGGAAAGCACAGATCCCCACTGCTGTTGTGCATGTAGATAGGACACCAAGGCACCGTGAAGAGCAGCAACAGCTTTCAGGGCTGGGCCCTTCCTTGTGGGAGAAGGAGCCGGACGTTTGCCTTTTCGGGAAAAGGCTGTGCCGCGGCCGAGCGCCATGAGATGTTGCGTCTCTGGGAAAGCACAGATCCCCACTGCTGTTGTGCCTGTAGATAGGGCGCCAAGGCACCGTGAAGAGCAGCAAGAGCTTTCAGGACTGGGCCCTTCCTTGTGGGAGAAGGAGCCGGACGTTTGCCTTTTCGGCAAGAGGCTCTGCCGTGGACGAGCGCCGTGAGATTTTGCGTCTGTGGGAAAGCACAGATCCCCACTGCTGTTGTGCATGTAGATAGGACACCAAGGCACCGTGAAGAGCAGCAACAGCTTTCAGGGCTGGGCCCTTCCTTGTGGGAGAAGGAGCCGGACGTTTGCCTTTTTGGCAAGAGGCTGTGCCGCGGCCGAGCGCCATGAGATGTTGCTTCTGTGGGAAAGCACAGATCCCCAGTGCTGTTGTGCCTGTAGATACGGCACCAAGGCACCGTGAAGAGCAGCAACAGCTTTCAGGGCTGGGCCCTTCCTTGTGGGAGAAGGAGCCGGATGTTTGCCTTTTCGGCAAGAGGCTGTGCCGCGGCTGAGCGCCATGAGATGTTGCGTCTGTGGGAAAGCACAGATCCCCACTGCTGTTGTGCCTGTAGATAGGGCACCAAGGTACCGTGAAGAGCAGCAACAGCTGTCAGGGCTGGGCCCTTCCTTGTGGGAGAAGGAGCCGGACGTTTGCCTTTTCGGCAAGAGGCTCTGCCGCGGCTGAGTGCTATGGGATGTTGCGTCTCTGGGAAAGCACAGATCCCCACTGCTGTTGTGCCTGTAGATAGGGCGCCAAGGCACCGTGAAGAGCAGCAACAGCTTTCAGGGCTGGGCCCTTCCTTGTGGGAGAAGGAGCCGGATGTTTGACTTTTCGGCAAGAGGCTCTGCCGCGGCCGAGCGCCATGAGATGTTGCGTCTGTGGGAAAGCACAGATCCCCACTGCTGTTTTGCCTGTAGATAGGGCGCCAAGGCACCGTGAAGAGCAGCAACAGCTTTCAGGGCTGGGCCCTTCCTTGTGGGAGAAGGAGCCGGATGTTTGCCTTTTCGGCAAGAGGCTCTGCCGCGGACGAGCGCTATGGGATGTTGCGTCTGTGGGAAAGCACAGATCCCCACTGCTGTTGTGCCTGTAGATAGGGCGCCAAGGCACCGTGAAGAGCAGCAACAGCTTTCAGGGCTGGGCCCTTCCTTGTGGGAGAAGGAGCCGGATGTTTGACTTTTCGGCAAGAGGCTCTGCCGCGGCTGAGCGCTATGGGATGTTGCGTCTCTGGGAAAGCACAGATCCCCACTGCTGTTGTGCCTGTAGATAGGGCGCCAAGGCACCGTGAAGAGCAGCAACAGCTTTCAGGGCTGGGCCCTTCCTTGTGGGAGAAGGAGCCGGACGGTTGCCTTTTCGGCAAGAGGCTGTGCCGCGGCCGAGCGCCATGAGATGTTGCGTCTGTGGGAAAGCACAGATCCCCACTGCTGTTTTGCCTGTAGATAGGGCGCCAAGGCACCGTGAAGAGCAGCAAGAGCTTTCAGGGCTGGGCCCTTCCTTGTGGGAGAAGGAGCCGGACGTTTGCCTTTTCGGCAAGAGGCTCTGCCGCGGACGAGCGCTATGGGATGTTGCGTCTCTGGGAAAGCACAGATCCCCACTGCTGTTGTGCCTGTAGTTAGGGCACCAAGGCACCGTGAAGAGCAGCAACAGCTTTCAGGGCTGGGCCCTTCCTTGTGGGAGAAGGAGCCGGACGTTTGCCTTTTCGGCAAGAGGCTCTGCCGCGGACGAGCGCCATGAGATGTTGCGTCTCTGCGAAAGCACAGATGCCCACTGCTGTTGTGCCTGTAGATAGGGCGCCAAGGCACCGTGAAGAGCAGCAAGAGCTTTCAGGACTGGGCCCTTCCTTGTGGGAGAAGGAGCCGGATGTTTGCCTTTTCGGCAAGAGGCTCTGCCGCGGACGAGCGCCGTGAGATTTTGCGTCTCTGGGAAAGCACAGATCCCCAGTGCTGTTGTGCCTGTAGATAGGGCAGCAAGGCACCGTGAAGAGCAGCAACAGCTTTCAGGGCTGGGCCCTTCCTTCTGGGAGAAGGAGCCGGATGTTTGCCTTTTCGGCAAGAGGCTCTGCAGCAGCCGAGCGCTGTGGGATGTTGCGTCTGTGGGAAAGCACAGATCCCCACTGCTGTTGTGCCTGTAGATAGGGCACCAAGGCACCGTGAAGAGCAGCAACAGCTTTCAGGGCTGGGCCCTTCCTTGTGGGAGAAGGAGCCGGACGGTTGCCTTTTCGGCAAGAGGCTCTGCCGCGGACGAGCGCCGTGAGATGTTGTGTCTCTGGGAAAGCACAGATGCCTACTGCTGTTGTGCCTGTGGATAGGGCACCAAGGCACCGTGAAGAGCAGCAACAGCTTTCAGGGCTGGGCCCTTCCTTGTGGGAGAAGGAGCCGGACGTTTGCCTTTTCGGCAATAGGCTCTGCCGCGCCCGAGCGCCGTGAGATGTTGCGTCTGTGGGAAAGCACAGATCCCCACTGCTGTTGTGCCTGTAGATAGGGCGCCAAGGCACCGTGAAGAGCAGCAACAGGTTTCAGGGCTGGGCTCTTCCTTGTGGGAGAAGGAGCCGGACGTTTGCCTTTTCGGCAAGAGGCTCTGCCGCGGACGAGCGCCGTGAGATGTTGCGTCTCTGGGAAAGCACAGATGCCCACTGCTGTTGTGCCTGTAGATAGGACACCAAGGGTAGGTGAAGAGCAGCAAGAGCTTTCAGGACTGGGCCCTTCCTTGTGTGAGAAGGAGCCGGACGTTTGCCTTTTTGGTAAGAGGCTGTGCCGCGGCCGAGCGCCATGAGATGTTGCGTCTGTGGGAAAGCACAGATCCCCAGTGCTGTTGTGCCTGTAGATACGGCACCAAGGCACCGTGAAGAGCAGCAACAGCTTTCAGGGCTGGGCCCTTCCTTGTGGGAGAAGGAGCCGGACGTTTGCCTTTTCGGGAAAAGGCTGTGCCGCGGCCGAGCGCCATGAGATGTTGCGTCTGTGGGAAAGCACAGATCCCCACTGCTGTTGTGCCTGTAGATAGGGCGCCAAGGCACCGTGAAGAGCAGCAAGAGCTTTCAGGACTGGGCCCTTCCTTGTGGGAGAAGGAGCCGGACGTTTGCCTTTTCGGCAAGAGGCTCTGCCGTGGACGAGCGCCGTGAGATTTTGCGTCTGTGGGAAAGCACAGATCCCCACTGCTGTTGTGCATGTAGATAGGACACCAAGGCACCGTGAAGAGCAGCAACAGCTTTCAGGGCTGGGCCCTTCCTTGTGGGAGAAGGAGCCGGACGTTTGCCTTTTTGGCAAGAGGCTGTGCCGCGGCCGAGCGCCATGAGATGTTGCTTCTGTGGGAAAGCACAGATCCCCAGTGCTGTTGTGCCTGTAGATAGGGCACCAAGGCACCGTGAAGAGCAGCAACAGCTTTCAGGGCTGGGCCCTTCCTTGTGGGAGAAGGAGCCGGACGTTTGCCTTTTCGGCAAGAGGCTGTGCCGCGGCTGAGCGCCATGAGATGTTGCGTCTGTGGGAAAGCACAGATCCCCACTGCTGTTGTGCCTGTAGATAGGGCACCAAGGTACCGTGAAGAGCAGCAACAGCTGTCAGGGCTGGGCCCTTCCTTGTGGGAGAAGGAGCCGGACGTTTGCCTTTTCGGCAAGAGGCTCTGCCGCGGCTGAGTGCTATGGGATGTTGCGTCTGTGGGAAAGCACAGATCCCCACTGCTGTTGTGCCTGTAGATAGGGCGCCAAGGCACCGTGAAGAGCAGCAACAGCTTTCAGGGCTGGGCCCTTCCTTGTGGGAGAAGGAGCCGGATGTTTGACTTTTCGGCAAGAGGCTCTGCCGCGGTCGAGCGCCATGAGATGTTGCGTCTGTGGGAAAGCACAGATCCCCACTGCTGTTTTGCCTGTAGATAGGGCGCCAAGGCACCGTGAAGAGCAGCAACAGCTTTCAGGGCTGGGCCCTTCCTTGTGGGAGAAGGAGCCGGATGTTTGCCTTTTCGGCAAGAGGCTCTGCCGCGGACGAGCGCTATGGGATGTTGCGTCTGTGGGAAAGCACAGATCCCCACTGCTGTTGTGCCTGTAGATAGGGCGCCAAGGCACCGTGAAGAGCAGCAACAGCTTTCAGGGCTGGGCCCTTCCCTGTGGGAGAAGGAGACGGATGTTTGACTTTTCGGCAAGAGGCTCTGCCGCGGCTGAGCGCTATGGGATGTTGCGTCTCTGGGAAAGCACAGATCCCCACTGCTGTTGTGCCTGTAGATAGGGCGCCAAGGCACCGTGAAGAGCAGCAACAGCTTTCAGGGCTGGGCCCTTCCTTGTGGGAGAAGGAGCCGGACGGTTGCCTTTTCGGCAAGAGGCTCTGCCGCGGCCGAGCGCCATGAGATGTTGCGTCTGTGGGAAAGCACAGATCCCCACTGCTGTTTTGCCTGTAGATAGGGCGCCAAGGCACCGTGAAGAGCAGCAAGAGCTTTCAGGGCTGGGCCCTTCCTTGTGGGAGAAGGAGCCGGACGTTTGCCTTTTCGGCAAGAGGCTCTGCCGCGGACGAGCGCTATGGGATGTTGCGTCTCTGGGAAAGCACATATCCCCACTGCTGTTGTGCCTGTAGTTAGGGCACCAAGGCACCGTGAAGAGCAGCAACAGCTTTCAGGGCTGGGCCCTTCCTTGTGGGAGAAGGAGCCGGACGTTTGCCTTTTCGGCAAGAGGCTCTGCCGCGGACGAGCGCCATGAGATGTTGCGTCTCTGCGAAAGCACAGATGCCCACTGCTGTTGTGCCTGTAGATAGGGCGCCAAGGCACCGTGAAGAGCAGCAAGAGCTTTCAGGACTGGGCCCTTCCTTGTGGGAGAAGGAGCCGGATGTTTGCCTTTTCGGCAAGAGGCTCTGCCGCGGACGAGCGCCGTGAGATTTTGCGTCTCTGGGAAAGCACAGATCCCCAGTGCTGTTGTGCCTGTAGATAGGGCAGCAAGGCACCGTGAAGAGCAGCAACAGCTTTCAGGGCTGGGCCCTTCCTTCTGGGAGAAGGAGCCGGATGTTTGCCTTTTCGGCAAGAGGCTCTGCAGCAGCCGAGCGCTGTGGGATGTTGCGTCTGTGGGAAAGCACAGATCCCCACTGCTGTTGTGCCTGTAGATAGGGCACCAAGGCACCGTGAAGAGCAGCAACAGCTTTCAGGGCTGGGCCCTTCCTTGTGGGAGAAGGAGCCGGACGTTTGCCTTTTCGGCAATAGGCTCTGCCGCGGACGAGCGCCGTGAGATGTTGTGTCTCTGGGAAAGCACAGATGCCTACTGCTGTTGTGCCTGTGGATAGGGCACCAAGGCACCGTGAAGAGCAGCAACAGCTTTCAGGGCTGGGCCCTTCCTTGTGGGAGAAGGAGCCGGACGTTTGCCTTTTCGGCAATAGGCTCTGCCGCGCCCGAGCGCCGTGAGATGTTGCGTCTGTGGGAAAGCACAGATCCCCACTGCTGTTGTGCCTGTAGATAGGGCGCCAAGGCACCGTGAAGAGCAGCAACAGCTTTCAGGGCTGGGCTCTTCCTTGTGGGAGAAGGAGCCGGACGTTTGCCTTTTCGGCAAGAGGCTCTGCCGCGGACGAGCGCCGTGAGATGTTGCGTCTCTGGGAAAGCACAGATGCCCACTGCTGTTGTGCCTGTAGATAGGACACCAAGGGTAGGTGAAGAGCAGCAAGAGCTTTCAGGACTGGGCCCTTCCTTGTGGGAGAAGGAGCCGGACGTTTGCCTTTTCGGGAAAAGGCTGTGCCGCGGCCGAGCGCCATGAGATGTTGCGTCTCTGGGAAAGCACAGATCCCCACTGCTGTTGTGCCTGTAGATAGGGCGCCAAGGCACCGTGAAGAGCAGCAAGAGCTTTCAGGACTGGGCCCTTCCTTGTGGGAGAAGGAGCCGGACGTTTGCCTTTTCGGCAAGAGGCTCTGCCGTGGACGAGCGCCGTGAGATTTTTCGTCTGTGGGAAAGCACAGATCCCCACTGCTGTTGTGCATGTAGATAGGACACCAAGGCACCGTGAAGAGCAGCAACAGCTTTCAGGGCTGGGCCCTTCCTTGTGGGAGAAGGAGCCGGACGTTTGCCTTTTTGGCAAGAGGCTGTGCCGCGGCCGAGCGCCATGAGATGTTGCGTCTGTGGGAAAGCACAGATCCCCAGTGCTGTTGTGCCTGTAGATACGGCACCAAGGCACCGTGAAGAGCAGCAACAGCTTTCAGGGCTGGGCCCTTCCTTGTGGGAGAAGGAGCCGGACGTTTGCCTTTTCGGCAAGAGGCTGTGCCGCGGCTGAGCGCCATGAGATGTTGCGTCTCTGGGAAAGCACAGATCCCCACTGCTGTTGTGCCTGTAGATAGGGCGCCAAGGCACCGTGAAGAGCAGCAACAGCTTTCAGGGCTGGGCCCTTCCTTGTGGGAGAAGGAGCCGGATGTTTGCCTATTCGGCAAGAGGCTCTGCCGCGGACGAGCGCCGTGAGATGTTGCGTCTCTGGGAAAGCACAGATGCCCACTGCTGTTGTGCCTGTAGATAGGACACCAAGGGTAGGTGAAGAGCAGCAAGAGCTTTCAGGACTGGGCCCTTCCTTGTGGGAGAAGGAGCCGGACGTTTGCCTTTTTGGTAAGAGGCTGTGCCGCGGCCGAGCGCCATGAGATGTTGCGTCTGTGGGAAAGCACAGATCCCCAGTGCTGTTGTGCCTGTAGATACGGCACCAAGGCACCGTGAAGAGCAGCAACAGGTTTCAGGGCTGGGCTCTTCCTTGTGGGAGAAGGAGCCGGACGTTTGCCTTTTCGGCAAGAGGCTCTGCCGCGGACGAGCGCCGTGAGATGTTGCGTCTCTGGGAAAGCACAGATCCCCACTGCTGTTGTGCCTGTAGATAGGACACCAAGGGTAGGTGAAGAGCAGCAAGAGCTTTCAGGACTGGGCCCTTCCTTGTGGGAGAAGGAGCCGGACGTTTGCCTTTTTGGTAAGAGGCTGTGCCGCGGCCGAGCGCCATGAGATGTTGCGTCTGTGGGAAAGCACAGATCCCCAGTGCTGTTGTGCCTGTAGATACGGCACTAAGGCACCGTGAAGAGCAGCAAGAGCTTTCAGGGCTGGGCCCTTCCTTGTGGGAGAAGGAGCCGGACGTTTGCCTTTTTCGGGAAAAGGCTGTGCCGCGGCCGAGCGCCATGAGATGTTGCGTCTCTGGGAAAGCACAGATCCCCACTGCTGTTGTGCCTGTAGATAGGGCGCCAAGGCACCGTGAAGAGCAGCAAGAGCTTTCAGGACTGGGCCCTTCCTTGTGGGAGAAGGAGCCGGACGTTTGCCTTTTCGGCAAGAGGCTCTGCCGTGGACGAGCGCCGTGAGATTTTGCGTCTGTGGGAAAGCACAGATCCCCACTGCTGTTGTGCATGTAGATAGGACACCAAGGCACCGTGAAGAGCAGCAACAGCTTTCAGGGCTGGGCCCTTCCTTGTGGGAGAAGGAGCCGGACGTTTGCCTTTTTGGCAAGAGGCTGTGCCGCGGCCGAGCGCCATGAGATGTTGCGTCTGTGGGAAAGCACAGATCCCCACTGCTGTTGTGCCTGTAGATACGGCACCAAGGCACCGTGAAGAGCAGCAACAGCTTTCAGGGCTGGGCCCTTCCTTGTGGGAGAAGGAGCCGGACGTTTGCCTTTTTCGGGAAAAGGCTGTGCCGCGGCCGAGCGCCATGAGATGTTGCGTCTCTGGGAAAGCACAGATCCCCACTGCTGTTGTGCCTGTAGATAGGGCGCCAAGGCACCGTGAAGAGCAGCAAGAGCTTTCAGGACTGGGCCCTTCCTTGTGGGAGAAGGAGCCGGACGTTTGCCTTTTCGGCAAGAGGCTCTGCCGTGGACGAGCGCCGTGAGATTTTGCGTCTGTGGGAAAGCACAGATCCCCACTGCTGTTGTGCATGTAGATAGGACACCAAGGCACCGTGAAGAGCAGCAACAGCTTTCAGGGCTGGGCCCTTCCTTGTGGGAGAAGGAGCCGGACGTTTGCCTTTTTGGCAAGAGGCTGTGCCGCGGCCGAGCGCCATGAGATGTTGCGTCTGTGGGAAAGCACAGATCCCCAGTGCTGTTGTGCCTGTAGATACGGCACCAAGGCACCGTGAAGAGCAGCAACAGCTTTCAGGGCTGGGCCCTTCCTTGTGGGAGAAGGAGCCGGACGTTTGCCTTTTCGGCAAGAGGCTGTGCCGCGGCTGAGCGCCATGAGATGTTGCGTCTCTGGGAAAGCACAGATCCCCACTGCTGTTGTGCCTGTAGATAGGGCACCAAGGTACCGTGAAGAGCAGCAACAGCTGTCAGGGCTGGGCCCTTCCTTGTGGGAGAAGGAGCCGGACGTTTGCCTTTTCGGCAAGAGGCTCTGCCGCGGCTGAGTGCTATGGGATGTTGCGTCTCTGGGAAAGCACAGATCCCCACTGCTGTTGTGCCTGTAGATAGGGCGCCAAGGCACCGTGAAGAGCAGCAACAGCTTTCAGGGCTGGGCCCTTCCTTGTGGGAGAAGGAGCCGGATGTTTGACTTTTCGGCAAGAGGCTCTGCCGCGGACGAGCGCTATGGGATGTTGCGTCTCTGAGAAAGCACAGATCCCCACTGCTGTTGTGCCTGTAGATAGGGCGCCAAGGCACCGTGAAGAGCAGCAACAGGTTTCAGGGCTGGGCTCTTCCTTGTGGGAGAAGGAGCCGGACGTTTGCCTTTTCGGCAAGAGGCTCTGCCGCGGACGAGCGCCGTGAGATGTTGCGTCTCTGGGAAAGCACAGATGCCCACTGCTGTTGTGCCTGTAGATAGGACACCAAGGGTAGGTGAAGAGCAGCAAGAGCTTTCAGGACTGGGCCCTTCCTTGTGGGAGAAGGAGCCGGACGTTTGCCTTTTTGGTAAGAGGCTGTGCCGCGGCCGAGCGCCATGAGATGTTGCGTCTGTGGGAAAGCACAGATCCCCAGTGCTGTTGTGCCTGTAGATACGGCACCAAGGCACCGTGAAGAGCAGCAACAGGTTTCAGGGCTGGGCTCTTCCTTGTGGGAGAAGGAGCCGGACGTTTGCCTTTTCGGCAAGAGGCTCTGCCGCGGACGAGCGCCGTGAGATGTTGCGTCTCTGGGAAAGCACAGATCCCCACTGCTGTTGTGCCTGTAGATAGGACACCAAGGGTAGGTGAAGAGCAGCAAGAGCTTTCAGGACTGGGCCCTTCCTTGTGGGAGAAGGAGCCGGACGTTTGCCTTTTTGGTAAGAGGCTGTGCCGCGGCCGAGCGCCATGAGATGTTGCGTCTGTGGGAAAGCACAGATCCCCAGTGCTGTTGTGCCTGTAGATACGGCACCAAGGCACCGTGAAGAGCAGCAAGAGCTTTCAGGGCTGGGCCCTTCCTTGTGGGAGAAGGAGCCGGACGTTTGCCTTTTTCGGGAAAAGGCTGTGCCGCGGCCGAGCGCCATGAGATGTTGCGTCTCTGGGAAAGCACAGATCCCCACTGCTGTTGTGCCTGTAGATAGGGCGCCAAGGCACCGTGAAGAGCAGCAAGAGCTTTCAGGGCTGGGCCCTTCCTTGTGGGAGAAGGAGCCGGACGTTTGCCTTTTCGGCAAGAGGCTCTGCCGTGGACGAGCGCCGTGAGATTTTGCGTCTGTGGGAAAGCACAGATCCCCACTGCTGTTGTGCATGTAGATAGGACACC
Organism: Harpia harpyja; assembly: GCF_026419915.1. Lineage (NCBI taxonomy): Eukaryota > Metazoa > Chordata > Aves > Accipitriformes > Accipitridae > Harpia > Harpia harpyja. The sequence continues at coordinate 9,985 of NW_026293236.1, read as the reverse complement.
AAGGCACCGTGAAGAGCAGCAACAGCTTTCAGGGCTGGGCCCTTCCTTGTGGGAGAAGGAGCCGGACGTTTGCCTTTTTGGCAAGAGGCTGTGCCGCGGCCGAGCGCCATGAGATGTTGCGTCTGTGGGAAAGCACAGATCCCCAGTGCTGTTGTGCCTGTAGATACGGCACCAAGGCACCGTGAAGAGCAGCAAGAGCTTTCAGGGCTGGGCCCTTCCTTGTGGGAGAAGGAGCCGGACGTTTGCCTTTTTCGGGAAAAGGCTGTGCCGCGGCCGAGCGCCATGAGATGTTGCGTCTCTGGGAAAGCACAGATCCCCACTGCTGTTGTGCCTGTAGATAGGGCGCCAAGGCACCGTGAAGAGCAGCAAGAGCTTTCAGGACTGGGCCCTTCCTTGTGGGAGAAGGAGCCGGACGTTTGCCTTTTCGGCAAGAGGCTCTGCCGTGGACGAGCGCCGTGAGATTTTGCGTCTGTGGGAAAGCACAGATCCCCACTGCTGTTGTGCATGTAGATAGGACACCAAGGCACCGTGAAGAGCAGCAACAGCTTTCAGGGCTGGGCCCTTCCTTGTGGGAGAAGGAGCCGGACGTTTGCCTTTTTGGCAAGAGGCTGTGCCGCGGCCGAGCGCCATGAGATGTTGCGTCTGTGGGAAAGCACAGATCCCCACTGCTGTTGTGCCTGTAGATACGGCACCAAGGCACCGTGAAGAGCAGCAACAGCTTTCAGGGCTGGGCCCTTCCTTGTGGGAGAAGGAGCCGGACGTTTGCCTTTTCGGCAAGAGGCTGTGCCGCGGCTGAGCGCCATGAGATGTTGCGTCTCTGGGAAAGCACAGATCCCCACTGCTGTTGTGCCTGTAGATAGGGCACCAAGGTACCGTGAAGAGCAGCAACAGCTGTCAGGGCTGGGCCCTTCCTTGTGGGAGAAGGAGCCGGACGTTTGCCTTTTCGGCAAGAGGCTCTGCCGCGGCTGAGTGCTATGGGATGTTGCGTCTCTGGGAAAGCACAGATCCCCACTGCTGTTGTGCCTGTAGATAGGGCGCCAAGGCACCGTGAAGAGCAGCAACAGCTTTCAGGGCTGGGCCCTTCCTTGTGGGAGAAGGAGCCGGATGTTTGACTTTTCGGCAAGAGGCTCTGCCGCGGACGAGCGCTATGGGATGTTGCGTCTCTGAGAAAGCACAGATCCCCACTGCTGTTGTGCCTGTAGATAGGGCGCCAAGGCACCGTGAAGAGCAGCAACAGGTTTCAGGGCTGGGCTCTTCCTTGTGGGAGAAGGAGCCGGACGTTTGCCTTTTCGGCAAGAGGCTCTGCCGCGGACGAGCGCCGTGAGATGTTGCGTCTCTGGGAAAGCACAGATGCCCACTGCTGTTGTGCCTGTAGATAGGACACCAAGGGTAGGTGAAGAGCAGCAAGAGCTTTCAGGACTGGGCCCTTCCTTGTGGGAGAAGGAGCCGGACGTTTGCCTTTTTGGTAAGAGGCTGTGCCGCGGCCGAGCGCCATGAGATGTTGCGTCTGTGGGAAAGCACAGATCCCCAGTGCTGTTGTGCCTGTAGATACGGCACCAAGGCACCGTGAAGAGCAGCAACAGGTTTCAGGGCTGGGCTCTTCCTTGTGGGAGAAGGAGCCGGACGTTTGCCTTTTCGGCAAGAGGCTCTGCCGCGGACGAGCGCCGTGAGATGTTGCGTCTCTGGGAAAGCACAGATCCCCACTGCTGTTGTGCCTGTAGATAGGACACCAAGGGTAGGTGAAGAGCAGCAAGAGCTTTCAGGACTGGGCCCTTCCTTGTGGGAGAAGGAGCCGGACGTTTGCCTTTTCGGCAAGAGGCTCTGCCGTGGACGAGCGCCGTGAGATTTTGCGTCTGTGGGAAAGCACAGATCCCCACTGCTGTTGTGCATGTAGATAGGACACCAAGGCACCGTGAAGAGCAGCAACAGCTTTCAGGGCTGGGCCCTTCCTTGTGGGAGAAGGAGCCGGACGTTTGCCTTTTTGGCAAGAGGCTGTGCCGCGGCCGAGCGCCATGAGATGTTGCGTCTGTGGGGAAAGCACAGATCCCCAGTGCTGTTGTGCCTGTAGATAGGGCGCCAAGGCACCGTGAAGAGCAGCAACAGGTTTCAGGGCTGGGCTCTTCCTTGTGGGAGAAGGAGCCGGACGTTTGCCTTTTCGGCAAGAGGCTCTGCCGCGGACGAGCGCCGTGAGATGTTGCGTCTCTGGGGAAAGCACAGATCCCCACTGCTGTTGTGCCTGTAGATAGGACACCAAGGGTAGGTGAAGAGCAGCAAGAGCTTTCAGGACTGGGCCCTTCCTTGTGGGAGAAGGAGCCGGACGTTTGCCTTTTTGGTAAGAGGCTGTGCCGCGGCCGAGCGCCATGAGATGTTGCGTCTGTGGGAAAGCACAGATCCCCAGTGCTGTTGTGCCTGTAGATACGGCACCAAGGCACCGTGAAGAGCAGCAAGAGCTTTCAGGGCTGGGGCCCTTCCTTGTGGGAGAAGGAGCCGGACGTTTGCCTTTTTCGGGAAAAGGCTGTGCCGCGGCCGAGCGCCATGAGATGTTGCGTCTCTGGGAAAGCACAGATCCCACTGCTGTTGTGCCTGTAGATAGGGCGCCAAGGCACCGTGAAGAGCAGCAAGAGCTTTCAGGACTGGGCCCTTCCTTGTGGGAGAAGGAGCCGGACGTTTGCCTTTTCGGCAAGAGGCTCTGCCGTGGACGAGCGCCGTGAGATTTTGCGTCTGTGGGAAAGCACAGATCCCCACTGCTGTTGTGCATGTAGATAGGACACCAAGGCACCGTGAAGAGCAGCAACAGCTTTCAGGGCTGGGCCCTTCCTTGTGGGAGAAGGAGGCCGGACGTTTGCCTTTTTGGCAAGAGGCTGTGCCGCGGCCGAAGCGCCATGAGATGTTGCGTCTGTGGGAAAGCACAGATCCCCAGTGCTGTTGTGCCTGTAGATACGGCACCAAGGCACCGTGAAGAGCAGCAACAGCTTTCAGGGCTGGGCCCTTCCTTGTGGGAGAAGGAGCCGGACGTTTGCCTTTTCGGCAAGAGGCTGTGCCGCGGCTGAGCGCCATGAGATGTTGCGTCTCTGGGAAAGCACAGATCCCCACTGCTGTTGTGCCTGTAGATAGGGCACCAAGGTACCGTGAAGAGCAGCAACAGCTGTCAGGGCTGGGCCCTTCCTTGTGGGGAGAAGGAGCCGGACGTTTGCCTTTTCGGCAAGAGGCTCTGCCGCGGCTGAGTGCTATGGGATGTTGCGTCTCTGGGAAAGCACAGATCCCCACTGCTGTTGTGCCTGTAGATAGGGCGCCAAGGCACCGTGAAGAGCAGCAACAGCTTTCAGGGCTGGGCCCTTCCTTGTGGGAGAAGGAGCCGGATGTTTGACTTTTCGGCAAGAGGCTCTGCCGCGGACGAGCGCTATGGATGTTGCGTCTCTGAGAAAGCACAGATCCCCACTGCTGTTGTGCCTGTAGATAGGGCGCCAAGGCACCGTGAAGAGCAGCAACAGGTTTCAGGGCTGGGCTCTTCCTTGTGGGAGAAGGAGCCGACGTTTGCCTTTTCGGCAAGAGGCTCTGCCGCGGACGAGCGCCGTGAGATGTTGCGTCTCTGGGAAAGCACAGATGCCCACTGCTGTTGTGCCTGTAGATAGGACACCAAGGGTAGGTGAAGAGCAGCAAGAGCTTTCAGGACTGGGCCCTTCCTTGTGGGAGAAGGAGCCGGACGTTTGCCTTTTTGGTAAGAGGCTGTGCCGCGGCCGAGCGCCATGAGATGTTGCGTCTGTGGGAAAGCACAGATCCCCAGTGCTGTTGTGCCTGTAGATACGGCACCAAGGCACCGTGAAGAGCAGCAACAGCTTTCAGGGCTGGGCCCTTCCTTGTGGAGAAGGAGCCGGACGTTTGCCTTTTCGGGAAAAGGCTGTGCCGCGGCCGAGCGCCATGAGATGTTGCGTCTCTGGGAAAGCCACAGATCCCCACTGCTGTTGTGCCTGTAGATAGGGCGCCAAGGGCACCGTGAAGAGCAGCAAGAGCTTTCAGGACTGGGCCCTTCCTTGTGGGAGAAGGAGCCGGACGTTTGCCTTTTCGGCAAGAGGCTCTGCCGTGGACGAGCGCCGTGAGATTTTGCGTCTGTGGGAAAGCACAGATCCCCACTGCTGTTGTGCATGTAGATAGGACACCAAGGCACCGTGAAGAGCAGCAACAGCTTTCAGGGCTGGGCCCTTCCTTGTGGGAGAAGGAGCCGGACGTTTGCCTTTTTGGCAAGAGGCTGTGCCGCGGGCCCGAGCGCCATGAGATGTTGCGTCTGTGGGGAAAGCACAGATCCCCAGTGCTGTTGTGCCTGTAGATAGGGCGCCAAGGCACCGTGAAGAGCAGCAACAGGTTTCAGGGCTGGGCTCTTCCTTGTGGGAGAAGGAGCCGGACGTTTGCCTTTTCGGCAAGAGGCTCTGCCGCGGACGAGCGCCGTGAGATGTTGCGTCTCTGGGAAAGCACAGATCCCCACTGCTGTTGTGCCTGTAGATAGGACACCAAGGGTAGGTGAAGAGCAGCAAGAGCTTTCAGGACTGGGCCCTTCCTTGTGGGAGAAGGAGCCGGACGTTTGCCTTTTTCGGGAAAAGGCTGTGCCGCGGCCGAGCGCCATGAGATGTTGCGTCTCTGGGGAAAGCACAGATCCCCACTGCTGTTGTGCCTGTAGATAGGGCGCCAAGGCACCGTGAAGAGCAGCAAGAGCTTTCAGGACTGGGCCCTTCCTTGTGGGAGAAGGAGCCGGACGTTTGCCTTTTCGGCAAGAGGCTCTGCCGTGGACGAGCGCCGTGAGATTTTGCGTCTGTGGGAAAGCACAGATCCCCACTGCTGTTGTGCATGTAGATAGGACACCAAGGCACCGTGAAGAGCAGCAACAGCTTTCAGGGCTGGGCCCTTCCTTGTGGGAGAAGGAGCCGGGACGTTTGCCTTTTTGGCAAGAGGCTGTGCCGCGGCCGAGCGCCATGAGATGTTGCGTCTGTGGGAAAGCACAGATCCCCAGTGCTGTTGTGCCTGTAGATACGGCACCAAGGCACCGTGAAGAGCAGCAACAGCTTTCAGGGCTGGGCCCTTCCTTGTGGGAGAAGGAGCCGGACGTTTGCCCTTTTCGGCAAGAGGCTGTGCCGCGGCTGAGCGCCATGAGATGTTGCGTCTCTGGGAAAGCACAGATCCCCACTGCTGTTGTGCCTGTAGATAGGGCACCAAGGGTACCGTGAAGAGCAGCAACAGCTGTCAGGGCTGGGCCCTTCCTTGTGGGAGAAGGAGCCGGACGTTTGCCTTTTCGGCAAGAGGCTCTGCCGCGGCTGAGTGCTATGGGATGTTGCGTCTCTGGGAAAGCACAGATCCCCACTGCTGTTGTGCCTGTAGATAGGGCGCCAAGGCACCGTGAAGAGCAGCAACAGCTTTCAGGGCTGGGCCCTTCCTTGTGGGAGAAGGAGCCGGATGTTTGACTTTTCGGCAAGAGGCTCTGCCGCGGACGAGCGCTATGGGATGTTGCGTCTCTGAGAAAGCACAGATCCCCACTGCTGTTGTGCCTGTAGATAGGGCGCCAAGGCACCGTGAAGAGCAGCAACAGGTTTCAGGGCTGGGCTCTTCCTTGTGGGAGAAGGAGCCGGAACGTTTGCCTTTTTCGGCAAGAGGCTCTGCCGCGGACGAGCGCCGTGAGATGTTGCGTCTCTGGGAAAGCACAGATGCCCACTGCTGTTGTGCCTGTAGATAGGACACCAAGGGTAGGTGAAGAGCAGCAAGAGCTTTCAGGACTGGGCCCTTCCTTGTGGGAGAAGGAGCCGGACGTTTGCCTTTTTGGTAAGAGGCTGTGCCGCGGCCGAGCGCCATGAGATGTTGCGTCTGTGGGAAAGCACAGATCCCCACTGCTGTTGTGCCTGTAGATACGGCACCAAGGCACCGTGAAGAGCAGCAACAGCTTTCAGGGCTGGGCCCTTCCTTGTGGGAGAAGGAGCCGGACGTTTGCCTTTCGGGAAAAGGCTGTGCCGCGGCCGAGCGCCATGAGATGTTGCGTCTCTGGGAAAGCACAGATCCCCACTGCTGTTGTGCCTGTAGATAGGGGCGCCAAGGCACCGTGAAGAGCAGCAAGAGCTTTCAGGACTGGGCCCTTCCTTGTGGGAGAAGGAGCCGGACGTTTGCCTTTTCGGCAAGAGGCTCTGCCGTGGACGAGCGCCGTGAGATTTTGCGTCTGTGGGAAAGCACAGATCCCCACTGCTGTTGTGCATGTAGATAGGACACCAAGGCACCGTGAAGAGCAGCAACAGCTTTCAGGGCTGGGCCCTTCCTTGTGGGAGAAGGAGCCGGACGTTTGCCTTTTTGGCAAGAGGCTGTGCCGCGGCCGAGCGCCATGAGATGTTGCGTCTGTGGGAAAGCACAGATCCCCAGTGCTGTTGTGCCTGTAGATAGGGCGCCAAGGCACCGTGAAGAGCAGCAACAGGTTTCAGGGCTGGGCTCTTCCTTGTGGGAGAAGGAGCCGGACGTTTGCCTTTTCGGCAAGAGGCTCTGCCGCGACGAGCGCCGTGAGATGTTGCGTCTCTGGGAAAGCACAGATGCCCAACTGCTGTTGTGCCTGTAGATAGGACACCAAGGGTAGGTGAAGAGCAGCAAGAGCTTTCAGGACTGGGCCCTTCCTTGTGGGAGAAGGAGCCGGACGTTTGCCTTTTTGGTAAGAGGCTGTGCCGCGGCCGAGCGCCATGAGATGTTGCGTCTCTGGGAAAGCACAGATCCCCACTGCTGTTGTGCCTGTAGATAGGGCACCAAGGTACCGTGAAGAGCAGCAACAGCTGTCAGGGCTGGGCCCTTCCTTGTGGGAGAAGGAGCCGGACGTTTGCCTTTTCGGCAAGAGGCTCTGCCGCGGCTGAGTGCTATGGGATGTTGCGTCTCTGGGAAAGCACAGATCCCCACTGCTGTTGTGCCTGTAAATAGGGTGCCAAGGCACCGTGAAGAGCAGCAACAGCTTTCAGGGCTGGGCCCTTCCTTGTGGGAGAAGGAGCCGGATGTTTGACTTTTCGGCAAGAGGCTCTGCCGCGGCCGAGCGCCATGAGATGTTGCGTCTGTGGGAAAGCACAGATTCCCACTGCTGTTTTGCCTGTAGATAGGGCGCCAAGGGCACCGTGAAGAGCAGCAACAGCTTTCAGGGCTGGGCCCTTCCTTGTGGGAGAAGGAGCCGGACGTTTGCCTTTTCGGCAAGAGGCTCTGCCGCGGACGAGCGCTATGGGATGTTGCGTCTGTGGGAAAGCACAGATCCCCACTGCTGTTGTGCCTGTAGATAGGGCGCCAAGGCACCGTGAAGAGCAGCAACAGCTTTCAGGGCTGGGCCCTTCCTTGTGGGAGAAGGAGCCGGATGTTTGACTTTTCGGCAAGAGGCTCTGCCGCGGCTGAGCGCTATGGGATGTTGCGTCTCTGGGAAAGCACAGATCCCCACTGCTGTTGTGCCTGTAGATAGGGCGCCAAGGCACCGTGAAGAGCAGCAACAGCTTTCAGGGCTGGGCCCTTCCTTGTGGGAGAAGGAGCCGGACGGTTGCCTTTTCGGCAAGAGGCTGTGCCGCGGCCGAGCGCCATGAGATGTTGCGTCTGTGGGAAAGCACAGATCCCCACTGCTGTTTTGCCTGTAGATAGGGCGCCAAGGCACCGTGAAGAGCAGCAACAGCTTTCAGGGCTGGGCCCTTCCTTGTGGGAGAAGGAGCCGGACGTTTGCCTTTTCGGCAAGAGGCTCTGCCGCGGACGAGCGCTATGGGATGTTGCGTCTGTGGGAAAGCACAGATCCCCACTGCTGTTGTGCCTGTAGATAGGGCGCCAAGGCACCGTGAAGAGCAGCAACAGCTTTCAGGGCTGGGCCCTTCCTTGTGGGAGAAGGAGCCGGACGTTTGACTTTTCGGCAAGAGGCTCTGCCGCGGCTGAGCGCTATGGGATGTTGCGTCTCTGGGAAAGCACAGATCCCCACTGCTGTTGTGCCTGTAGATAGGGCGCCAAGGCACCGTGAAGAGCAGCAACAGCTTTCAGGGCTGGGCCCTTCCTTGTGGGAGAAGGAGCCGGACGGTTGCCTTTTCGGCAAGAGGCTCTGCCGCGGCCGAGCGCCATGAGATGTTGCGTCCTGTGGGAAAGCACAGATCCCCACTGCTGTTTTGCCTGTAGATAGGGCGCCAAGGCACCGTGAAGAGCAGCAAGAGCTTTCAGGGCTGGGCCCTTCCTTGTGGGAGAAGGAGCCGGACGTTTGCCTTTTCGGCAAGAGGCTCTGCCGCGGACGAGCGCTATGGGATGTTGCGTCTGTGGGAAAGCACAGATCCCCACTGCTGTTGTGCCTGTAGTTAGGGCACCAAGGCACCGTGAAGAGCAGCAACAGCTTTCAGGGCTGGGCCCTTCCTTGTGGGAGAAGTAGCCGGACGTTTGCCTTTTCGGCAAGAGGCTCTGCCGCGGACGAGCGCCATGAGATGTTGCGTCCTCTGCGAAAGCACAGATGCCCACTGCTGTTGTGCCTGTAGATAGGGCGCCAAGGCACCGTGAAGAGCAGCAAGATCTTTCAGGACTGGGCCCTTCCTTGTGGGAGAAGGAGCCGGATGTTTGCCTTTTCGGCAAGAGGCTCTGCCGCGGACGAGCGCCGTGAGATTTTGCGTCTCTGGGAAAGCACAGATCCCCAGTGCTGTTGTGCCTGTAGATAGGGCAGCAAGGCACCGTGAAGAGCAGCAACAGCTTTCAGGGCTGGGCCCTTCCTTCTGGGAGAAGGAGCCGGATGTTTGCCTTTTCGGCAAGAGGCTCTGCAGCAGCCGAGCGCTGTGGGATGTTGCGTCTGTGGGAAAGCACAGATCCCCACTGCTGTTGTGCCTGTAGATAGGGCACCAAGGCACCGTGAAGAGCAGCAACAGCTTTCAGGGCTGGGCCCTTCCTTGTGGGAGAAGGAGCCGGACGGTTGCCTTTTCGGCAAGAGGCTCTGCCGCGGACGAGCGCCGTGAGATGTTGTGTCTCTGGGAAAGCACAGATGCCTACTGCTGTTGTGCCTGTGGATAGGGCACCAAGGCACCGTGAAGAGCAGCAACAGCTTTCAGGGCTGGGCCCTTCCTTGTGGGAGAAGGAGCCGGACGTTTGCCTTTTCGGCAATAGGCTCTGCCGCGCCCGAGCGCCGTGAGATGTTGCGTCTGTGGGAAAGCACAGATCCCCACTGCTGTTGTGCCTGTAGATAGGGCGCCAAGGCACCGTGAAGAGCAGCAACAGCTTTCAGGGCTGGGCCCTTCCTTGTGGGAGAAGGAGCCAGACGTTTGCCTTTTCGGCAAGAGGCTCTGCCGTGGACGAGCGCCGTGAGATTTTGCGTCTGTGGGAAAGCACAGATCCCCACTGCTGTTGTGCATGTAGATAGGACACCAAGGCACTGTGAAGAGCAGCAACAGCTTTCAGGGCTGGGCCCTTCCTTGTGGGAGAAGGAGCCGGACGTTTGCCTTTTTGGCAAGAGGCTGTGCCGCGGCCGAGTGCCATGAGATGTTGCGTCTGTGGGAAAGCACAGATCCCCAGTGCTGTTGTGCCTGTAGATAGGGCACCAAGGCACCGTGAAGAGCAGCAACAGCTTTCAGGGCTGGGCCCTTCCTTGTGGGAGAAGGAGCCGGACGTTTGCCTTTTCGGCAAGAGGCTGTTCCGCGGCTGAGCGCCATGAGATGTTGCGTCTCTGGGAAAGCACAGATCCCCAGTGCTGTTGTGCCTGTAGATAGGGCACCAAGGTACCGTGAAGAGCAGCAACAGCTGTCAGGGCTGGGCCCTTCCTTGTGGGAGAAGGAGCCGGACGTTTGCCTTTTCGGCAAGAGGCTCTGCCGCGGCTGAGTGCTATGGGATGTTGCGTCTCTGGGAAAGCACAGATCCCCACTGCTGTTGTGCCTGTAGATAGGGCGCCAAGGCACCGTGAAGAGCAGCAACAGCTTTCAGGGCTGGGCCCTTCCTTGTGGGAGAAGGAGCCAGATGTTTGACTTTTCGGCAAGAGGCTCTGCCGCGGACGAGC